>NW_021319281.1:99296-180798 GCF_001605985.2 Dendrobium catenatum | reverse complement strand
GGACCGGCTGGATGCTGACTGAACCCCGTGTAATTGATTAAGCCAAATTGGGACATTCTTCCCCTTTGATTAGGAAAGCCTAGAAATCCCTTCGCACTAAACCCATTTGGAGAAGATAATCTAACATCCTTAATCGAGAGTTTTCCTAAGTCAAGGCTTAGGATGTAATTAACTACGGGGGCTTACGCCCGTAGGAAACTGATCCCCACAATCAAATAAACCCTATTCGAGCCAATGCATCGAATAGGGGAAATCTCATGAATTTTGGGTTATAGATATTATTACCCATCGAGGTTGGTAGGTGAAAGCCGCTATCCTCCATGGCTAATCGTATCTATAACTCCATCTGCTCTTCCATCGGCCTACTTGTGTCGATTGTAAAGGCCTACGACCATTTTGTCTTACGGGACAGTGTGATCGTACTCTTTGCATTCGAATCACACGAGCAGAATCCTTTCGGAGACCCACAGTGGAGCCTGACCACTATTACTTTTCTGCATACCCTAGGTTATATATTATATGTCACTTGCCATAGAATTTTAGATATTCTTTTTACTCTGGTTGATATTTTATTGATGTGTTTACTTTACTTATGCAATAGAAATTGCATATTTTTATAGGTTTATTTCTTGCATATGTATGCGCCTAATTTCACTAGGCTCTTTAGGGATAACACATTTTCTACTCATAATTAAAGAATTAATATTTTAAGAATTAAATAACATAGAAATATAATAATTTAAGGAATAAGCCAAGGGTTGCCCGGGGTCGCATGCATATTATTTCATTTCTCTCTTTCCTTATTCAGACAGTTCCCTACCCGCGGGTAGAGTAGAGTTCAGATAATCCAACTTATGAGAATGAGCTGCTAAACCCGGGGAAACCTAATCTTTTTTAAAAATATATTTATAAGCATTTTTAAAATTTTATGCATTCCTAATTTGGAGATTTTATCTAGCATGTATTGCATTAAAAACCAATTAAAAATTATAATTTAATTGCATTAGTTTTAGGAAGTGTACTACCCTTCATAAGTATAAGACTTCTTAGGAACATCTCTAGATGTCGGCCTTAATTTCAAAAAAAAAAAAAAAACTCAGCCACCCATCCATCTTTCATAAGGACCACACAGTATGGAGTTTATACGACTAGGTGGTTAGTTAGCTTTCCTTCTCAAGCATGATATAAGTCCATAACGCACTAGCTAGGACATTTGTGTTAGTATTGTGTGTAGAATACTAAACCCATTATAGATATAAGGTTTAAGGTTACTACTGTTGATGTCACATAGTATGTCTCATTAGCTGGTAAGTCCTCTGTCCTTTAGAGGCTATAAATCTCATCTATCTGTGTCATATGGATGACACCACCTCCATCTTTTTCTCTTATATGCTCAGAGTGCAGTATTATCTTTTATCTAGTTTCTTTTCACTACTTTAGTCCTTTCGGATGATGATATGAGCCTTGCATGTTGACCAAAGCCAAGTTAAACCTTTCTTTCTCTTTGAATAGAAAGTTCCTAAACTCATCCCTACGTGCCAATCCCACATGAGAGAATAATGTATAATTCTTAATCAAGAGTCTTTTTAGGCCCCGGCTTCAGATGTAATTTACCACGGGGGCTTGCACCCATGGTAAATTGAATCTCACATCAAATAAATCCCATTGGAGCTGATGTATCGGGTGGGGGGAATTCTTGTGACTTTGATATGGTTATATATATTATTACTCATTGAGGTGCGTAGGTAAAAGCTGCTATCCTCAATGGTTAATCGTTTGTATGATCTCATTTGCCCTCCCATTAGCTCACTTGTGAAGAGTGTAAAATTAATATTCCAAGTAATCAACAAAATTTAATTGTGTAGATGAATATGACTAAAAAAACTCTCATATAAATAAAGCTATAGATATATATAGATCTAGATGGTAAAGGATATTTTAGATCACTTATTAAGCATTAAAAATGAAAGATAGAGAGAGATAGAGAGAGTATAACTCACTCATACAAGCAACTCAAGTTCCCTTCATAGGATGGACTAGTGGGAAGTAAAGCATGAGATGAGAACAATGATGAGATATGCATCCAAGACAAGGACATCAGTGGGATACGAGTGAATATATATTATCCTTATATATACATAATTATATACATAAAAATATAATAAAAAATTCATCAGGTCATTGGGGGCACGTGCCCCATTCCTACCTCCACTAATACTTGTAGCACCCATTATTCTAAAATTTATGTAATTGACATAATTTAGTTTAGTTCTTATTTGTAAGCCATATAGTGCTAGATTTACCATAGTTAAATCTAGAATTTGAACCTAGATAGAGACAATCCAAGTAAAAATAAATAAATAGAGGAGTGTCGTAACACTGGGTTTGTGGCATTGAGTTCTCTATTTGAGAGCTAATTTTAAGCATGTGTTGCAGCATCGAGAATCATCGTCGCAATGCCAATCTCTATTTATGAGATTTTGGAAGAAACTAGAAGATTTAGGGTGGCTCAATGATATTGTGGATGAGAGCACCGTGGTGTTAGGACAAAATAAATGTTTTTAAAATAATAAATATTTTAATCGAAACCATCTCACCCCATCCATCCTTGTCAAAGAAGGGAAGTGGTGGAGAAAGGAGGAGAGAGAGAGAAAGGGGAAAGATTTGGAGGTTTAAACTTAAAAATCATCTATCAAGTTAATTAAGGAAATTGTCAGGCTTGAGATATGCAACTTAAGGTTTATTTCTAATTTCAATTTCATTGTTAAAAAAAAAAAGATATGCTTAATATTAGTATTTGGTTCAGTTTTAGTTATCTTGTTATCTTGGTTCACCTTACAATGATTAGTTTCATTCTTGTAATAGCTATATAAGTAAGAGCTTTGTGAATTCTTGTGAGGTTGAAGGAATAAAATTCTGTTCAATTTTTCCCTTTTCAAAATTGTGACCTTACTCCCTATCTGCCTATATTTCTCATCTCTCTCTCTAGGTGGAAGAAATAAGAAGCAACCATCCAGGAGAGCAGGAGGCTCTCACTTTAGGCAAGCTAGCCAGTAATGGAGGCGTAGCTGTAGGGGGGGGGAGGGGAGTGAATTGGATATTTAAAATCTCTTTAACTAAAAGAAATATCTTTTTCTATCTTGCAGTAGAAACAAAATAAATTAATAATAAAAAGATTAATCAGAGATTTTACCCAAGCAGTTAATCGTAACAAAAATAGTGTGTGGAAATAATAAAAGGAAATAACACACCAGATTTATAATTGTTCAACCCAACTTGACCCGCGTCCACTCCTCAGTGGCACCCTCCGAGTATTGCACTAAATCTTTAATGACTCTCCTTTAGCCCCCACAGCTAAGCAGAGAAGCCCTTATAAAATTATTTCCACCTTCCCCGGTACGGCAGAGTAGCCGGGTCCTTTAACACCAAAGAGATCTTTGTCTTTCCAAAACTTCTCTCAAGATGAACCTTGAATCCTATGGTATTAAGGTGCAAGCTTGCCGAAGCAACCGTGTGAAACCCCCTCCATACTCTTTTGAAACCCCCTCTAAGGATCTTCTCCCTCTCTAAAACTCCACTCTTTCCTCTCTCCCTTTCAAGTTCTCTCTTCAAGTTTTCTCTAGAAGAACGATGCTTCAATGACTACCAAAGATGCTTTTTAAGTGCCTTGACAAAGCTTAAATATAGGGCTTTGTAAAACCCTAAAAATAATCTTAGCGACAAATATCATCCAAGACTATCGCAGGATCGTCCCGTATGATGAGCTTAAAAAGAGGGCTTCAAAAAATCCTGAAAAACTCATTTTCGGTGCCAAATATCATCTTGGATGATTGTAAGATCGTCTAGTATAATGTATAAATTTTGACCTAATAGTTCCGGATGATATTAGGATAGTTCTAGACGATTAGTTCAAATTTATACAAAACATCCAGGATGATATTGTAGATCATCCTGGACGATTAGAAGAAAAATTATGGTATTTCATCTTGGATAATTAAGGAAAATCAAGTATGTTGGTAAACATCATCCGGTATGATATACAGATTGTCCAGGATGATTTAGACCTTCCAATACAATCTAAATCGTCCGGGACAATTAAAATAAAAATTGAATCTTAAAACCTTGCCTAAATTATCATTAGTGGCTATTTTTTAAGATTATAAAGGATCATTCTGGACGATCCAAAATAATCCAGTACGTTTAGTTCAAAACTTGAACTTCTGGTTTTGACTAAATCTCACTCCCCTGAGTGTGTGCGTGCATGGTCACCAAGCAAGCATACTCCCTTACAGCGCTTGACTCAAGAATCTAAAATTACATCAATGAATATTACAGACCCTTTACAGTATAACTTTATTCAACCCAATCTTGAGCTCTGATTCTTTATTTGATGTTGCATGGTATTCCTTAAATGTAGTATACACACAAACAAGTATAGAATGAAAAATACTATGAGATATAAAGATGTTTGTTATCATAAAAAACATAAAACCCGTGAGCTCGAGTCGCAACACAATGAGCATAATATATCATTTCCAGATATGAACATAATGTTCTACAAAGGATTTGAAAGCAAGAATAGGTTTTAAAAAATATATAATTTCTATAATTAAATACAATAATAAAAATATCGTATCATTTGGATAAATTACAACAACATTCCACAAAGGTATTCAAAAATAGAAATGAGTTTTGGAAATATTATTTATGTTCATAAAGAATTTTCCCCACCATATGAAAATAAGATAGCTCTTTATTTTAATATTGAGGTATCAATTACCCAAAAAGGTAAGCCCTTATGATTATTCACATCATAAGATGGGTATTCTTAAGAAAACTCTTGATTAAAGTATGGGTTTATATTCTTTCATTTCAAAGTTTAAGAAAAGGAACATAGTAGGAATTTTTAAAGGGATAACTCGATGTTGAATAGTTCTTATCTAGCCAAAGGAGAAAAGTAGGGGGCACTGGATTTTGAGAGACTTAGAAGTAATCTCAGTCTATTCTATGTTGGGCTTTATAATTTAAGATGAAAATTTAATGTTTAAGTTATAATTTTATTAGAAATATGAGATTATATTGTCGGAGGGTGGGAACCTATGATTTTGGGTTTGCCTCAGAATCCATAGCTAAAGTGAAACACTACAAAGCATCAACTCAAACCTAATCTAACGATATACAAATTAGGGAAATGGGCTTTATATCTTTAACTCTTAAGAAGAGTAATAGGAATTTGTGAAACTTATGGACTTATGTTCCCGTATATAATGGGAATTTTGGCTACAACTTTTCCTAGTCATTTCAAATCCATGATCTAGGTCTTATTTAGATGCAAGATTTAAGAGATGTTATTATTATTTAAGTTTTTGGTAAGTATGGATGACATATGAGAAATATAATTATAAGTTATTTATTTTAGTTGGTTTATAATGCAATGCATACCAATTGACTCTATGAAATAATTAGAATGTGAATTTTTGAAAAAGTTTAAAAAATAGTTTTATCATAAAAGAGAAAAACTTTCCTAACTCAGGATTGTACCCTAGTAGGTCAGTGGCCACTTCTACCCATACACAATGGGTGCCTAAATAAGAGGAAGAAAATATTATTATGCATTAAGAGACCCCTGGTGATTCCCAGCTTACTTTCTAGATTGGTTATCTTGCTATATTATTACATATAAATTTTATTATTTACTTATGAATATACCACTTTTTATTCATAAGATTCTAAACATAAATCCAGGAAAACATCACCCAAAAAAAAAACTTAGAAAATACAGTAGTTCTAGTACTCACAAAAAGTATGCAAAATGTATAATAAATGTATAAAGAAAATATAATATCCACTGTTGTATGTGTCACATAATACAAACCAAATTTGGCAAGGCCCCACTACTAGTAACCTAGATTTCTAATCCTATGATTAATACAAGTCTTTTACAAAATAAATTGATTTTTTTATCAGTCTTTAAGTCTTTTACCACCAATCATCCTCTAAAAAGGCTTTCAAAAGAGGAGGAAGTTTCTTTACTTATGGTTCTTTTATCCTTAGATAAAAAATCCAATTTTATAAATACTTTCACAAGTACTCTTATAGCAAATTATATTTAAAAAAAAGACTCTAAGCATACTCCCTTTATGGTTAGTTTAAAAAGCAATGTATAATCATCAAAGTAAGCATCACATAACAACCTAATTGCATTTGGTCATATTTGAGCAACCTTTAAGTAGGCCGTACTATTAATAATTAAGGGTGCTAAGGCAATAAAGCACATATATAATAGTTGATTGATTTTAAAATTTAACATTTTAGCCCTATTTATAGCCTTGCATAAGCATGACCACCTATATAAGATTGGGTTAGCAGTAAATCATCCATATCATTCTTAACTAGGGTAATCTAATATTACCTAACATATTAGAGAATCATCATAGAAACACAGATCGTCCAACCTCAACAATCAACATCACATGTATCCATTATAATGGAATTATAATTTTCCAACCATAATACAAACATCTAAATAATGCTCCTAACCTAAAGTTAGAGTTAGTTGCCCTAATAAACCATCTACAATGTATGCTAATCTTATGGTTTATGATCCTATTAAGCTTTAAGGTTTTATTTTCATAAACATATGATTATTGGTGTAAGGTCTAGAGAAATTTAATCTAATTTTAAGTTGAAAATTGTTGAACATTTTATTAGAATTGTTTTGGGTTCTAATTATGATTTAAGTTTTCAACATGAATCCATGGCAATGAATCTATAAGCCAATATATCCTAAATTCCTAAGAAATATGTGGGTGTTATCTAAAGAAGCAAAGCAAATACATAAATAATTTAATCAATATTAATATGATTAAAGTAAGAGTTTATATCTTAAGATGTGTTTTATATGTTTTAAAATAATTTGTTATTAATATACTTTACGTATTATGATCCATTATTGTATTAAAAGTTTATTTAAATATAGCCATAAAATATGTTATGTAAGTTAAACTTCTCATTAAGAATATGTTAAACTTATTCAATTAATTTATGTTTAAGTTATTCATCTATGATTAATTACCTTATTAAGAGTGCAACAAATTTTGATTAATATTTTATGAACCTTATAAAACTTTCTAAGGTAAAGTCTTAATGTATTAAATTCTTCTGTATATAATAGTGAGGATGAGTTAAAGATTAAGTAAACCATAAAACATCCAAATTTAATGAAATTTTAGTCATAGGTTAAGGACAACCTATACTACATTCCCACCAAATATGAAATTATTTAAAGTCATATTAAATTTTAATTATTTTTCCAATTTAATTATGAATTATTGTTAAAATCTAAATAAAATTTGTTCATCTATGTAATTAAAGTGTATGATTAATTTTATTAGTTTTTAGAGTTTATTAGGAGTTCAATGTAATTTAGTTTGTTTTTTTTATGTTAATGATGAATTTTTAAAATTTCCAAGTGAATTTGTGGTCCTACATGGGGCTAATTATAGAGTTTACTAATTAAATAAACGAGCTTAAACTTCTACCTAATTAAATATACAATTCCATGAATACCTAAGGATCATATGGGTAACATTTAAAGGCATTTGAATGAGGGGTTGAATTTCAAGATGTTTCCTAAGATGTCTAACCATAATCACTAAGTGAATTTCCTATGATAGACTATCATTTGGGTTGGGTCAAAATTAATGGTTATCTAACCATTATAAAAGACTTAGTAATCACATAAAATTCATTTATAAATCCCCTATACATTCTAAGTTATGGAAATTTGAAATTCTAGGTCCCTAGAACTTCAAAATTTCATGGAGGCCAAAGTACACCTCAAATGCTTATGGGAAAATTTTAAGAGGCTAAAAACATCCCAAGGATCCTCCCAAATGAATTTGGGTCTATTGGAGGTAAGAAAATGCAATTATTAAATAAATATGGTATATTATATTAATTAAATTACACAATACCTATTGAATTACTATCCTAAAAAGGTACTCATTGGATAGTGCTCTATATCCTAAATTCATAGAGGGATTATATACCAAAAATAGACCAATGAATCAACAAAAATTAAGTTTTAAAGTTTCAACCTTTTTTTAGAGTTAAAATTCCCTGATTAAGTTATGTATATGGCTGACAGGTAACTTGGCATGTGCTTTCCATGAGGCATGCTCTGATTCACTATTTAAATCCATAGTGGGCCCTAAGATATCTTGGATTGAATAATAGTTATTCGATATATGATTGGATGGTTACTATTCAAAGCGCTAAATTATGGGCAGGTTGTATTGGATTTTAACCAATGCAATTAGAGTTGTAGAAACAAAATATAAAGAATGATTTGCTTTAATATCATCATTCAACCTCTAGCTCTGAACATTGGCCATCCATAGAAAAATTCTTAGCTAAAGAGTTTGAGTGCTTGGATTCAATTTAAAATGATATAGTTGGATCTCCGTGAAGACTTTGATCAATTCAACAATCAGATTCTCATGGATAGTCCATTTACTTGACAAAGGCTCGAACCCCTAAACTATTAAGCTCGAGTTTGAGTTATACCTCAAGATAGTGGTCCACTGATGGTGATTTTGATTATAGTGAGTTCATTTAGGTCCATGGAAGAAATCTCCTTTAGAATTTTAGGCTTAAAACATAGTGGATGGAAAGTTGGGTTCACACCATCACCTTCTCACTAGAGCACACACAAACTTACACTTAGAGGGCTTTAGAATCTCAAGGGATCTAAGGGTAAGGTGTCATTTTCTTCGGGGAAGATGAAGGAATTCTTTAGAGGTAATGGGGATTAATAATATAATTCCTTTTTTTTCATTTAGCTCTCCCATTTTATTCAGCCATTAAAGGCCATAAGGGATTGTTGGGATAATCAGAGACATTGGTTAGGATATTGCCATATGGACTGAATTATTTTTGCATAGCGTAGTGTAGCAGGGAGTCATTTTCAAGCACATTGGTCTAATTTTGGGTTGGGTTCAACCCTTTTGTGAGCAATGGAGTGAATCTAGGTGGCTGATTGATTGGGGAAGTGGTCTAGGAAGTTGGAATGTGTGTATGGAGTGAAATGCATGGGTTGTGCTTGGGTAAATTTATGTATAATGGGTTTTATCCCATTTCGGTCCACTTTGAGCTAATTCAAGGGTTTACACAAGTCTAAACTAATGAGTGGGTTGGCTAGGGTAGGATGATTAGGATGTGAATTTATTATCTACATAGGTTTAGACCCAAGGGTTGAAAGCGTTTGGGTTTAATTTGATTAGAGGGATGTATGTATCATTTTAGAGTTCCATGGTTGACTTGGTCAACCATGGCGAACTAATGGGTCCTATGGGGTCTAACATGTTTAAGAAAGTGATTTAGTAGATTAGGAGGCAATGTCATGGATTGAATTGAGTTTGATAATGAGAAATGGGTATATGGGTTAAATGGGTCACATATGGTTGACTTGGTCAAACATGGTCACTCTTAAAAGATAAAGTGTTTAAGTGGGGTTGTTTGAGTTTAATGAACTATATGAAAAGCTTAGAATGTGAATCTAATATTTGGGCATGGCTTGAAATTGAAAAATAGCACATTGTATACTTAAGGAACTTTTGGTAATTTTTCTTTTGGCCATGGTCAAAGGGTTGGCCATTACATGATTAGGTTTGAGATGAATCAAATAGGTTTTTGAAGTTTTAAAAATGTATTGGGTAAGTCCAATGTAGGTAGGGTAATCAAAATGCTAATTTTGTCTATTTTTGGGATATGTTGGGTATTTTGAGAAGTGTTGGGTTAATTTATCTGATTTTTGGGTTCTCAATGGCTATGGATGGTTAAAATCTAATCAAGATAGGCCAAGAGATGATCTATTTAAACTTCATGGTTATAGAGATGAGTTTGCATAAGTTTATCAAATGAATATGATTGTATGATGCTTATGTAAGGGCTTTGATATTCAAAGACTTAGGTATGAACCTATAAATGTCATTAGGTGTATTTTTAAGACCTAGGTTTGGTCTTACACTAATTTCTTAGGTTTTCACCTAGTGTCTTTATATGTTGGCTATAAACGAGGCTAGGAAATCCTAAGTATTAAGGAGAATAGATGATAGAAAGAACTTGACCTTATATAAAAATTAGGTCAACGAGATGGATCATTGAGGATGTTTATTGACTATTAGGAGCTGAATAAGTTGATTGTGAAGAACAAGTATCCATTACCCATTATAATTGATTTATTTGATTAATTGGAAGGTTTATCTATATTTTTTTAAGATTTATTTGAGATCAAGTTATCTTTAGTTGAGAGCAAAGGCAAAAGATATAGTGACTAGTGAGGATAGCTTTTAGTACCAGATATGGGAAGTATGGGTTTCTAGTCATGCCATTTGGGGTTATAAATTCTCCATTAGTGTTCATGGATATGATGCATCAAGTATTATAATAATATTTGGATTAATTTATTATAGTATTTATTGATGATATTTTGGTATATTCAAAGTCTAAAAAGGAGTAGGTGGTTCATCTTAGGCTAACTTTGGAAAGCTTGAAAAACAAAAGTTGTATGCTAAGCTTTCTAAAAGTGAGTTCTGGTTATAGTCTATTCCATTTTTGGGGCATGTAGTGAGCAAGGAAGGTATTTTTATGGATCCTTATAAGGTGCAAGTTATGGAAGATTGGTTGTGGTCAACATCTATGATATAAGTCCATAGTTTTTTTAGGGATTGTAAGTTATTATAGAAAATTTGACAAAGGCTTTTTACATATTCCTATTCCTCTGATGAGGTTGACTCAGAAGGTTGTGCCATTTGAATAGACACCAAAATGTGAAGTGAGTTTCCAAAAGTTAAAGCTGACGTCTGGTGTTGACCCCTAAGTTAAATATTCTAACTTGATTTGAAGCCTTGTAGATTTATAGTGAAGCATCTTTGAAAGGCTTAGGCTATGTGTTGTAGAAAAACATAAAGGTAATTGCTTATGCATCTAAACAGCTGAAGCCATAAAAGAAGAATTATCTCACTCATGATAGGGAGTTAGTAATTTTTTTTTTTTGATTAAAATTTTGGATACATTATTTATATGGAGTGTAATGTGAGATTTATATTGACCACCAAAGTTTGAAGTTTATCTTCACTTATAATGAGTTAAGTTTAAGGAATAAAAGATGGTTATAACTTATTAAGGATTATAATTTAAGTATCATTTATCGGGATTAGTAAAGCAAACGGTTCCATGGGAGTGGTGTCCAGTTTGATTACATTTGAGCATGCATTAATTCAAGAAAAATAAAAGTTGGAACTAATATTTGTATGTTCATCTGATGTGTCAATTAGAGTTATTTCTAAGATGATAGCTCAACGCTCATTGCAAGACATGATTAAAGAAGCTTAAAAGGTAGATAAAGAGTGTGTAAAGATGATATATCAGATTAGTTCTAAAAAGAAATTTGAATTACAAGAAAATGATCATAGTGTGATAGTAGTAGATTATGAGTTTTGGATAGTGATGATTTGAGAGGGGAGATTTTTCATGAAGCTAACTATTTTCGATATTCTATTCATCTAGATAGTAGTAAGATGTATCAAGATTTAAAGTTATTATTTTGGTGGCCTGGGATGAAACAAATTTTAGTAAAATTTATTTTCAGTGCAAATTATGTCAAATAGTAAAAGATGTAACTTACCAACCTAGCAAATTATCCCACCATTATCCATTCCATAGTGGAAGTGGAAATAGATCACAATGGATTTTGCCTTAGGTTTTCCAAGATCAAGGCAAGGTTATAATGTTGTGTGGATGATCATGGACTATTTGACTAAGTCTTTTCATTTTCTGCCTTTGAGGTTAGGATGCCCTAGGATTTAATAGAATGATTGAAACTTTAATCCTATAATTAAATAACTCAACCACCAACAAAGACAACTGGAGCTACTAAAATCAAAATAATAAAGTAATTTAACATATTTCATTTCATTAAAATATATACATTAATTTAGCTTACTAATCATTTATACATCAGAATAATCAAAAGTTAGATTAAAAAATAATATCTCAGTCACTTAGACTCAAAAATCCATCCTCTACACCTTTTTACATCATTGGGCCTTTACCTTGTTGATCTCTTTTTTTTTTTGGCTTGGGCATTTAAACTCCAAGCTCTATTCCTTCAAATCTTTAAACTCACACCCATTGGTGCCTTTGATGAGTCCAAAGTATGGGTGGGTCATCTCGATCACGTTGACTTGGTCAAATGCATTAAATCTCATGTATTTAATCCAAATAGCTTTTATGGACTCCCTATAGTCTATCCTAATCATCTTTACCAAGTTTGACCAGTCAAAGGGGTCAAACTAATTAAAAATACTAAAAATATTCAAAAGGTCAAATTTGGTCAAATGCATCAAATCTTATTCCTCTAACCCATGTAAACCATTTGAATTGATTTAAACTAGCTCTAGAACTTTCATAAAGATTTTTAAACCCAAGCCAAACCCTTGGTTCAACTAAACTTAACCCAAGTGCCCCATATAAACAATGAAAACTAGCTTTCAATATCAGATTGTCCTTCCCTAGCCAAAGCCTATCCACCTAACCACCTAGGACACATGGTAATAATCCAAGAAAGAGCTATGATCAATATTAGCCCTTGGTTTCAAGACTAGGGTTCAAATTGGACATTTGCTCATTTTGGGACTCATAACAACATATCTCACCAACCAGAGCCTTCCCAGAGTTCCCATTGCCTCCATTCCATAGCTAGAACTCTCTTCTTCCCTCCCCCATTCTTTCCATTCTTTGAAAGCTTTCTGAAGAGGTGATCCAAAGAGACATAAAACTCATTTTCTCTATGAATTTTAAACTTTAGGTCCAAGCCTCCTCTAGCTTTGGACCCTTCACAAAAGTTATTCTTTAATCTCCAAGGAAGAGAACTAGAGCAAGATAAAATAATTTCTCCCATTAAATAGAGGTCTTTTTCAAACCCTAACTCTAAATCTTGTGTTTCTAATAACTCTCAAAATAGTTCATATCAAACCACCAAAATTCATACATAAGTATTTCATATGAACATAAACAAACCCTAAAAAAAATTATTCTTAAGAAATTTATTCTTTAGTAAATAATCCATACCAAGCAAAAGAAAATTTCTTAAGAAATTTATTCTATAGGAAAAAGATGAAAATTGGACCATTCATTTTCGACCGGATGATCCATATCTCATTAGACGAATAATCTGATTTGATCTATACACGTGTGATACAGATGAATCATCCACCCGATTAGATCACAATAATCCATTCCAAACCATGTGGATTAGACATATGTGATCCATATTGATGTGATTAAGTGGAACCATGCATATGCTCTCATGCTAATATGTGGATGACCGCCACCGCTAGCTAACCAATGATTGCCAATCATTACACCAAACCACACAACTAATCCTGCGCTGCCACACGTCTGATCACCGTCACATCATCACCACAACCACCATTTAATTAAAATTCATTATTAAATTTAAAAATAAACATTTAGAGAGTAATATGAGTTTTAATGCACATTATTTTTATTCAATCACTCTATAAATTCTTATCTCTTGGGCTCAAATTTGGAAAGAGTAAAGTAGGGGATGTTCCATAGGTTGGTTCCCAAATAACTGCATGGACGTAACCAGTTTTGGTAAGTCGGTTCACATCGTCCTAGGACGAACAAGACTTCATCCGGACGAAATTTTTACAGAGAGCAACTCGTCCTAGCACGATAATGAACTTCGTCTGAACAAAATTTTTACAGAGAAGAATTCGTCCAAAGACGATTTTGATTTCGTCTGGACGAAATTTTTACAGAGAAGAAATCGTCCTTGCACGATTATAGATTTCGTCTGAACGAAATTTTTACAGAGCCTATTTCGTCCTGGGACGAAAATAATTTCGTCCTGGACGATCAGAACTTGGAAAAATTTCCTCCAACTCCTGTTCGTTCCATTGCTCTTACGGGGAAGAAAATGACCTGATCGTCCCGTATGAACTATGTTCGTCCCGTACGATCAGTACAAATTTGTAAGATCTCTTTAAGTAAGTGTGTGTGTGTGTTTTTATTCACTCAATTATAATCACTCCCTCTCAATTCAAAGAACGATTTAAAGCTTCAATTTGCGAAGAATTGTATGCTGAATTTTATTTGAAGTCTTCATAGTTTAGAGTTCAATTTTCGTGAAATTTTAGTACACACAAGAGCAAAAATAATTCTTCCAAAATGTGTTAGGAAATAATTGCACATAAAACAATAATATTTGAAATCATCAAAACTATACAAGTTGTAAGAATGTAACATATGCAAATAGCAACTCTCTTAACACACTTGTCAACCCGAGAATAGCCACCGCCGGATTAGGGTTTTTAATTAGGTTTTAATTAAATTTAGGAATATTTTAAGCAACAAAGCTTTGAAAAATCATAATAAATTCAATTTTAGTCCGAAAAATATGTATAATACCTCAAATTGTTTGTATTCTCGGCCTCCCTAATTTAAAATTATTTTCATTTAAAAATACTTAGTATGTTTTAAAATATTTACAAAATAGTGAAAACCCTTTTTTTAAATTATTTATTATTATTATTATTATATTTCTTATATTATTACTATAAAAAAAATATGTATTTTCATTTAAAATTATTTTTAGAAAATAATTTTCAATGTTCTAACATATTTATGTATTATATAATTATTTGAGTATTTTTTATATTATTTAAATAATTAATTATATTAATTATTTTAAAACTAAAAATTATTTTTAAACCGTTTTAAAACATCGTGAGGGTGGCAAGTGGATCTTTCTTATACCTATGTATTTATCATGAATTGATCTATTTTTAATTAAATTATTTTTCAAATATATATATATATATATATAAGGATATTTTAAATTATTTTAAAACTGCCTATATTATTAAATCTTAATTTGGGAGATGTAATTCCAATGAAATTTTAAACATAGGATATATATGTGAAGAGCAATCATGGGGGAGTGGATTAGTGAATTATTGAGTCCCAATCATTCACTAATCCCTTCATTAGGTGTATTTACTTTTATTTAATCATAATTTGCATGTGTAGGATGCATCACCACTTAGTTTAGGCTCTTAGATCTAAGTACATGGTGTGTTTAGTTTATTTATATATCCCATACATTGTTACCTTGAGGGTTAGTGAAAAACTTCATTTTAAACCCATATAACATAGTGACACCCTAAGGACAAAAATTAAGGACCAGTTTAACAAATTTAGAAAATTTCTAGGAGCCATGGTAGATCACTAATTAACATGAAAACTTCAATACTTAAACTTAGTGACCTTACACAACTCCCAGAGTTTTTTTAGAAATTTTTAGGAGCTTTTAGATCCCTTAATTAACCAACTCTAATTTACTTGTTAAATAGGGTCTAATACCTTCTAAAAATTATAATAAATCCATTTTAACTCAGAAAAATACCTATAATATCTCAAATTGTTTAGAATTAGGTTTTTAACGTGAGATAAATAGGGTTCTTTAGTTTGACTTCAATTTGACACTTAATTTCAACCTTAGTCAAATTACCTTTTTGCCCTTAATAAATTATTAAAAATTCTAAATTTTTCCCAAACACTTGAGAACACTTTATCAGGTCATTCCTGACCTTTAGGGGTGATTCCAATTAGTTTGGAGCTAATTTGTACCAAAACCATGAATTATCCCTTAATTAGATAATTTAGATAATTCTCTTAAATGCCCAAACTTCAGAAATTCATAACTAATTCCTCCGGCTCCATATCTTACGAGTTTGATGGTCCCCACATCTAGTACCTCAGGAATGAATAAATCGTTCCTGAAATTGGCAACCCCTATTTTTTATTTTTTTGGAAAAATAACCCCTAACGATTCGAAACCAATGCAACAAACTATTTGCTATTGGGCGCGTGCTTCCAGATATCCAAAATTTCTTTCAAAGAGTAGCCTCTAAGCCAACTTAAAAAAATAAAGACATTTACTTACTTAACGGAGCTATATTTGAAATAGCTGATTACTTAACGGAGCTATATTTGAAATAGCTGATTACTTAACGGATCCCAATCATTATTGGTTAGGTTACTTAAGAGTTCGATAGGGAGGAGGGGCGTACCAAACTACGATACGCCGTGAATTCGTTCAAAATCAACGGGACCAATTTAATACCTACTGTCTGCCATCACTGCCTTACTGAGGAAAGCTTTCTTTTCCAGCGCTGTTTATCAGGTAATCCCAGCAGTGACTTTAGGCTCCACTTAATCCCTGCCACGTTGGTACTCCAGCGTCTTCTTAGCTGCGCCTAGAGGGCATGGAAGCATCGGATCCAAATTTTTGATTTTTCTTATTAGTTCTTTCTCGCCTCAAAAAACAAATTTTAATAGTTTTCGGAAGAAGACGGGAAGGGGTGGGCAAACTCTGCACTTGTGCCAGCGGGCAAGAAAAAACCAGCTCTTCCTTTATTCAAGATCTGTACTTTTCTCTGTGTTTTGGGGAAAACCTTTTATCTGTGTTCATTCTCAGGAGAGGGATAGAAAGATGTTCTCTTTTGTCCCTTTCTGATCTGTCCGAATCGATTCTTTTACTTCTCTGCAAGAAAGAAAAGAAGAAGGGTCTTCTCAGATCTAGAGACCCCAACAGGGAGAACACCACAAGGTATCGGCCTTTTGATGCTTGAAACTTGGATTCGCTAGAGTTTTTCAACTGCTAGGTTTTATCCATTTTTTTCTTGTCTTTTTTGTTTTTAAAGTTCTCCCATTTCCTGTTCTATTTACCAATTTAAGCTTTTTAATTCTTTTGTATTCGGAGATCTTTCGTTTATATATATATATTTAAGAGGAAAATTAGATAATGGTGATGGGGCTTTCCTTCCTTGAAAAATGCAATTTTACGGCGCTTCTGTTTTGCAACGGATCTCGAGGCGATGTTTTCGGGATCTGGGGATGTTTTGAATTACAGTTATTTTATTTTGAACTTCTAACAGTTTCGTCTTCTATTTACGAATTTAAGCTTTTTTTATTCCTTTTCTGACGGAGATCTTTCCATATAGTGGAAAATTAGCGAACGGTGATCGGGTTTGCTTTCCTTGAAAAATGCGATTTTACGGCGCTTCCTATTGTTAACAGCGTATCAGGGAAGGGCGATGTCTTCGGGATTTAGGATGATTTGAGCTGATACTGTACTTTTCCTTACTGATCTGCTGATTGTTATAATATATTTCGGATTTGCTGATTTCTGAAACAGGATGGTGTAGACTAATGAAATAGAAGAATAGTCGAAAGAAATGGGAAAGAAAGGGAAGAGCTGGTTTCGCGCAGTCAAGAGGGTCTTCAGACCAGAATCTAAGGAAAAGAAAGACCAGGTTTTGAATTATCGCCTTTCCTGTCTGTAGGGTTGATTTAGTTTTCAATTACTAATAATGTGGTTTCTGATCTAACTCAATAGTCTTCTGTTGCTTGCCCACAACCAGCGATCAAAGAAATTGGATCCTGAACGGCCCGAGCATTCTGATATATTATCTTCTGAGATACTGCCAACTAGTTCTTCTGATGCAGCTCTCCCTCCTCCTCCGCCCGCTCTTCCTGTGCCTGATTTGGAAGAGCAGAAAATTCCAGAACCAGAGCTTGAACAGAGCAACAATATCTACTCTGTTGCAATTCCCAGTGTGGCTGCAGCTCAGGCCACCACCCAGGTTGTCCAGCTTAATACTTCCTCAAATTTTACTGACAAATCAAGAGAAGAATGGGCTGCAATCAAGATCCAGACTGCTTTTCGGGGATATCTTGTATTGTTACTGTAACTCTTAGCCTCGTTTCACTTTTAAGTAAAATGCTTTTACCAGTCAAAATTCAGCTTGTTATACCTGCTTTCTTTGCTTTCACAATGCAGCCTTTTGGATGAGGATTAGGTGTGTCATCTTGATAACAATGAAGAATATTATTTTACTGTCTTGGAGTGGGTTATCAATTATCAATTAGGATATTCTTCTGTTTTGTTGATAAGTAGTTGGTAATAAGGGCCATATTATGTTAATGCCTTGCTCAATGATGACGAAATTTTAATTATTGTGAGATGGTTGTTTGTTAGTAAGATGCCAACTTCTTGAAGTTTTTTATTTGTTCTTACAAATATACGCCATTTTTTTATTGTTAGTAATGTAATACCCGTTTTGGGTGTTATAGCATGTTCTCCAGCTTTGCATCTTTTACTGGTGACATTGAATATGTAATATCCTACAAAAATAAAATTTGTGTTTGGCTTGCTTGGTTATATGCTTCTTAGTCTTCATTTGAGACAGCTTTCTTATGCTTTTTAAAACGGTTTTTTTGTTAAAAAATTTCTAGAAAACTGTTTTAGCAAGCAACAAAAAAACTTTCCCAAACATAGCCTTTATTTGAACACAAAAAATGATGGAATAATTATCACCAAATGCACTGGATACTATGCGGGCATTTCTGCAGTGTTATAATATTCTAAACATATATGAATATATTGCAATTCTTCTGTTTGGTCTTTGATTTGAAGCGCTTCTCATATAGAAATACAGATTTTTTGAAGTTGGAGTTCAGTCATCTGTAGCAAAAACTGATTTTGAGTTTATTTTCAATAACCTACAATGTATATGCTTCTGAACTTAGATGAATAATATTCCTTTTTTTGTTTAAGCTAGAGGTACTTTCTCGGATGCATTAACCTGAACATGAGAAGTTGCAAATTTGCAATTTTTTTGTTTGCATTTAATGCTTTTTAAGGCACTCGCTATTTGGATATACTTTCAATTTATAGTGTCTTAGTTAATTTGATCATATACGGTTTGTAATGTGCTTATTTATTGTTATGTCTTCTAGGCAAGGCGAGCTTTGCGGGCTTTGAGAGGATTGGTAAGATTGAAGTCACTCATTCATGGAAATGCTGTCAAGCGCCAAGCCACAACCACATTGCGTTGCATGCAAACACTAGCTCGAGTCCAATCACAAATTCGTTCAAGGAGGATGCTGATGATAGAGGAGAACCAGGCTCTTCAGCGCCAACTTTTGCTTAAACGTGAAAGAGAGCTTGAAAATCTCAGGGTACATGTCTGGCCCTCTAAGCATATTTTGCTGACCATCTAATTAGTACTTAAAAAAATTGCACTTCACTCATTTTCCACCTTTTTTATATCAGTCTATTATTCAGGTAGGCATTAAATTATTGAAATGATTGATATTAGCTTACCTAATTATATATTGTACTTTGTAGCCTGTCAAATGAAGATAATAACTCCTGGTGAGAGCTAGATATGCATAGAAATTTGTTACGCCGTTTCTGGCTGAGCCAGCCCAGTTGGCCATGGGGCCGGTTTAGCAAGTGTACAGGAGGCGGAAGTAGCTTGCCTCCTTCCCTTTTCCGCCCTTTGGGTGGGTCCCATATAGAGAAACAATTTCAAAAGGGAAAAGGGTGGGGCGGCTTAGGCTTTGGGAGGAAAAATTAATTAGGAAATCTTTTGTATTAAAGTGTATGAGGGAATTAGGGAGTTTTCATGTTTTGATTGATTGGGAAATTAGGGTTCTTGGTGCTTGGGCTCTAAACTCTTTGTCTAGAGATTTTGGGAGAGACGATCCTCCTCTCGAATTGAGGATCTATTGTATCTTGCTTGGTGTTTGTTCATTTTGCTTGCTATAAAGATTTTGCTATTGTGACTTGCTTTTCTACCGCGTTTCCACATTTTTCTCGCTGATTTTACTGATTTTGGTTAGGGTTGCTTGTGAACTCAAGTAGATCCGATATGATTACTTGCGAACTGAAGTATTTCCTATCAAATTGGTATCAAAGCGAGTCGTGGGACCAGTGGAGGGCTGTTTTCGGCAGATTCCAGCGGTGATTGTTTGCCTGGAAGGAAGGGGGATTGCTATTTTTGGAGTTCCAAATCAAGATTTTGTGATTTTACAAACTTCAGATTGTGATGACGGCAAAAAAAGTGGATGCTCTGGAGGAAAGGCTTGAAAGGGAGATGAATCAAATCAAAACGACAGTGGAGGAAAGGATTTCCTCCGTGGAAGGACAAGTCGTTGATCTTCGAGGCATGATTAAGAAGATGTTAGAAATTCAAAACCAAACGGCGGCTTCCGTTGTGAAAGGAGGGGAAGAAAAAAGTACGAATTCAGAAATTCGTATGGAGGAAGATGAGGTGGAAATCATGGAAGGAGGAAGAAGAAGACCCCATTTGGAGCCTGTCCAGAGGGAAGAAAGGGGTAAATATGGGGAATGTCAGGAGGGATATTATGGTCATCGAGGTGCTTATTTTAAAGACAGAAGGGGGGATTTCGAAGGGGGTTTGGGCTATGACAGAGCAAGGGAATATCGAACAACATGGGGTGCACCTAGCACTTGGGAGAGGGGAACTATGGAAGGATCAGGGGAAATGGGGGCGACCAAAAGGTGAGGAAGTTGAAGATGCCCATATTGGAAGGAGAAGATTCGTATGAGTGGATTTGCAAGGTGGAGCGATACTTCGCCGTCAATAGGCTGATGGAGGAGGGGAAGCTTACCGCAACCGGATTGTTCTTGGAAGGAAAAAGCCCTGTCGTGGTTTCAGTAGAGAGATTAGAGGAGGCCTATCAGGAGCTGGAGGAAATTCAAAGACTGCATAATAGAACGTTTCCTAACCAACCAGGGAGAAGATTTTTATGAGTAGTTCTTTGCTCTGGCACAGGAGGGATCGGTAGCAGACTACTGGGAGCAATTCGAGCACCTAGCTAGCAGGATGGAGCGACTCTCAGATACAATATTGGAGGGAAATTTCATGAAAGGGCTGAAGGCAGAAATCTGAGCAACAGTGAAGGTTTTGATGCCCTGTGACTTGGGGGAGGCCATGAAGTTGGCCTAACTGGTGTAAAATCAGAGGAATTTGGAGAGGGGAGCCAGGAGTTGCAGCATCGGGGGCACTTACAGTATGACAACCACTCATCTAGCTCCTAAAGGTCCTGTAATAGGAGGAAGTCGAGAGGCCGCCAAGGAGAAGACGAGGAGGGAGCAGGGAAAATTTCAAGCGGCTAACGGAGAAAGAGATGCAGGAGAAGAGGGCTAAGGGGTTGTGCTTCAGGTGCGATGAAAAGTATACGCCAGGGCACTTGTGTAAGGACCGAACTCTTCAGGTTCTCACCGTCTGTGATGACAAGGAAACTGAGGAGGGAGGTGAGGAGGAGATGGAAGAGAAGCTATACTTGGATATGGCTGAGGTTTTCCTAAATTCAGTGGTTGGATTCACTACGAATCACACCATGAAGATGAAGGGAGAGATAGAGGACAGGGAGGTT
This sequence comes from Dendrobium catenatum, assembly GCF_001605985.2. Taxonomy (NCBI): domain Eukaryota; kingdom Viridiplantae; phylum Streptophyta; class Magnoliopsida; order Asparagales; family Orchidaceae; genus Dendrobium; species Dendrobium catenatum. Next base: position 159,456 of record NW_021319281.1, on the reverse strand, counting down.
ATGGTGCTGATTGATAGTGAAGCTACTCACAATTTCATTTCCACCCAGTTCATTGACAAACTGGGAGTGAGATTGGTGGATACCTACTATTATGGGGTGATGAAGGGTATGGGGAAGGTGGAGAAAGGTCAGGGGATTTGCCGAGGAGTGCGACTGATGATCCAGGGGATATAGGTGAGGGAATACTTTCTTTTGCCAGAGCTTGGGAGTACAGACGTCATCCTGGGGATGAAATGGCTGCAAATTTTAGGGGACACCAAAGTGAATTGGGGAGCACTCACGATGGAGTTGATGGTGGATAGGAGGAAGGTAGTGATTAAGGGAGATGCGGGGCTTTCCAAATTCCTGATTTCTCTTAAAACGATGGTGAGGGACATTCAGTTGACGGGCGGAGGGTATTTGGTGGAGCTGCATTGTTTGGAGGGAGCGAGATTGGAGGGAGGAGACATACCCCTCTCAATTCGACCATTGATTCAATAATTCCAAGAGGTGTTTCAGCCACCTCTGGGATTGCCACCGCAGAGAGAGCAGGAGCATGCCATCGTGTTGAGGGAGGGAGTGTCATCCATCAGTGTACGTCCTTATCACTACCCTCAGTTCCAGATGTATGAAATTGAAAGGTTGATTAGAGAGATGCTTGAGGTAGAAATCATCAGACCCAGCATCAACCCATTCCCTAGCCCCGTTTTGTTGGTAAAAAAGGACGGCATCTGGCATTTCTGCGTGGACTGTAGAGCACTCAACACGAAAATTATACGTGATAAGTTTCCTATACCATTCATTGACGAGCTGTTAGATGAATTGAGTGGGACTATGATCTTCAACAAGATAGACTTGAAATCAGGCTGCCATCAGATCCGGATGAAGGTGGATGTACCCGAGACGGACTTTAGAACTCATGAAGGATATTATGAGTTCTTGGTGATGCCATTTGACCTCACCAATGCTTATGCTACTTTTCAGGCCCTTATGAATAAGGTTTTCAAATCTTATCTCAGACAATTTGTATTGGTATTCTTTGACGACATCATGACCTATAGAGGTACAAAGGAGGAGCACTGGAAACATTTAAAAAGGGTGTTCGAGGTATTGCAGGAGCACCAATTGAGGGATAATTTGAAGAAATGCGGTTTTGCACAAGCTAGTGTAGATTACTTGGGACATGTGGTATCAAAAGAAGGGGTGGCAGCAAATCAGTCCAAAATTGAGGCAATGCTAAAGTGGCCAGTGCCGAAAAATCTGAAGGAGCTTAGGGGATTTTTAGGACTGATAGGTTACTACAGAAGATTCATAAAGGGGTACGACACCATAGCATGGTCACTCACTGAGCAGTTGAAGAAAGACAGGTTCCTGTGGGAGGAGGCGGCCACAACAGCGTTTGAGAGCCTGAAGAAGGTGATGACTATGGTACCGGTCCTAGCCTTGCCAGATTTCACTCAGACCTTCATTGTGGAGACGGATGCATCCGAATATGGGCTTGGTGCAGTGCTTATGCAGAATTGTAGGTCCATTGCCTATTTCAGTTAGGTTTTGACTGATAGAGCCAGGCAGAAGTCAGTCTATGAGAGGGAATTAATGTGAATTATTTTGGCCATCCAGAAGTGGCAACCTTACCTACTTGCGAGATATATCATTGTCAGGACAGACCAGCGGAGCTTGAAATACCTAATGGAATAATGGATGGTGATAGAGGAGCATCAAAGGTGGCTGTCCAAGTTGCTCTGGTACAACTTTGAGATCCAGTATAGGCCAGGAGTGGAGAACAAAGCGGCGAATGCCTTGTCCAGATGTATGGGGGAGCTGCAGGCTATGACAATATATGTTCCTCTAGTGCTTGACTGGGAGGCCATCAGAAAGAAAAGTGTGAGAGATTGTTTGGGAAATATCAGGTCAGATTTACTAACAGGAGAGGGTAGCCACCCATGGTACGCATTGGAGGGAGACAAACTGCTATATCATGGGAGATTTGTGATGTCCCAGACCTCAATCCACATTCCAAACTTACTTCAGGAGTTTCATGGAAGTGCGGTGGGGGGTTATTCAGGCGTACAGAAGACATACATGAGGCTAGCTGCGAAATTGTATTGGAAAGGGATGCGTAAAGATGTAAAGAAAATGATGGCCAGATGTGAGATCTACCAAAGGAATAAGTACCCAGGTTATGTCACCAGGAGGATTACTATAGATGCTAGCTCTACCGGGAAGAGTGTGGCAGGAGATATCTATGAACTTTATAGATGGGTTGCCCCGTTCAGAGGAGTTCACGGTGATCTTGGTGGTGGTGAATAGGTTGAGCAAGTATTCACATTTCATTCCCCTCTGACACACCTATACAGTAGTGACAGTGGCTTCAGCTTTCATCAGGGAGGTGGTCAGGTTACATGGAGTATCCGAGGCGATCGTATCAGACAGAGACAAAGTATTCCTCAGTCATTTTTGTAGAGTGTTATTCAGACTGCAAGGGACAATTCTGACGAGGAGTACAACTTATCACCCACAGACGGATGGCCAGACGGAAGTATTCAACAGGAGCTTGGAGATGTACCTGAGATGCTTTGTATCAGAGACATCCAAGCTATGGGCTAAGTGGCTATCATGGGTAGAGTACTGGTACAACACATCTTTTCATTCTGCTTCACAGATGGCCCCATTCAAGATGTTGTACGGGCGGGATCCTCTACACTTGGTGCACTTTGGGAGTAGCAGTACTCTCGTTTCTTTAGTAAAGGAATACTTGGAGGAGAGGAATCGAGTGCTAGAGGAGTTGAAGAGGCATTTATTGAGAGCTCAATAAATTATAAAGAAACAAGCGGATGGGCATAGGACGGACATCCAGTTTGAAGTAGGGGAGAAGGTGTTATTGAAGCTCCGACCATATAGGCAGATGACAGTCGCCAACAGGAGAAATGAAAAGCTGGCTCCAAGGTACTATGAGCCTTATGAAATGCTGGAGAAGATTGGGGCAGTGACATATCGACTAAAATTACCACCATCGACGATGATACATCCGGTTTTTCATGTATTGCAGTTGAGGAAGGACATTGGTGACTACACAGCCAACCCCGAGCTACCTGCGATGCTTACTGAGGATTTAGAGGTGGTTCTGGAACCCTTAGAGCTGATGCGAGTGTGCCAGAAAGAAGATGGAACTAAGGAAGTGTTGATCCAGTGGAAGAACCTCCCTGACTACAAGGCCACTTTGGAGCCATATGAGAGGACGAAACAACAATTTCCAGGTTTTCACCTTGAGGATAAGGTGGTTCTTTGGGAGGGCAGTAGTGTTACGCCGGTTCTGGCTGAACCGGCCATGGCCGGCTCAGAAAAGTGTACACCTGCCTCCTCCCCTTTTCCGCCCTTTGGGTGGGTCCCATCCAGAAAAACAATTTCAAAAGGGAAAAGGGTGGGCAGCTTAGGCTTTGGGAGGGAAAATTAATTAGGAAACCTTTTGTATTAAAGTGCATGAGGGAATTAGGGATTTTTCATATTTTGATTGATTGGGAAATTAGGGTTCTTGGGCTTTGGCCGCTTGGGCTCTAGACTCTCTTGTCTAGAGATTTTGGGAGAGACGATCCTCCTCTCAAATTGAGGATCTCTTGTATCTTGCTCGGTGTTTGTTCCTTTTGCTTTCTATAAAGATTTAGCTATCGTGTGCTTGCTATTCTACGACGTTTTCACGTTTTTCTCGCTGATTTTACTGATTTTGGTTAGGGTTGCTTGCAAACTCAAGTAGATTCGATAGGACTACTTGCGAACTCAAGTATTTCCTATCAAAATTTTATTCTTAGTTATGATGTCTGAATGAGTAGGTGGCTAGAGCTTGGGAGTACAGACGTCATCCTGGGGATGAAATGGCTGCAAAATTTAGGGGACACCAAAGTGAATTGGGGAGCACTCACGATGGAGTTGATGGTGGATGGGAGAAAGGTAGTGATTAAGGGAGATGTGGGGCTTTCCAAATCCCTGGTTTCTCTTAAAACGATGGTGAGTGACATTCAGTTGGCAGGTGGAGGGTATTTGATGGAGTTGCACAGTTTGTAGGGAGCGAGATTGGAGGAGGGAGGAGACATACCCCTCTCCATTCGGCCATTCATTCAGCAGTTCTAAGAGGTATTTCAGCCACCTCTGGGATTACCACCGCAGAGAGAGCAGGAGCATGCCATCATGTTGAGGGAGGGAGTGTCGCCCATCAGTTTACGGCCTTATCGCTACCCTCAGTTCTAGATGTATGAAATCGAAAGGTTTATTAGAGAGATCCTGGAGGCAGAAATCATCAGACCCAGCATCAACCCTTTCTCTAGTCCTGTTCTGTTGGTGAAAAAGAAGGATGACAGCTGGCGTTTATGTGTGGATTGTAGAGCACTCAACAAGGAAACTGTACTTGACAAGTTTCCTATACCATTCATTGATGAACTGTTAGATGAATTGAGTGGGACTATGATTTTCAGCAAGATAGACTTGAAATCAGGCTACCATTAGATCCGGATGAAGGAGGATGTACCCAAGACGGCCTTTAGAACTCATGAAGGATATTATGAGTTCCTGGTGATGCAATTTGGCCTCACCAATGCTCCCGCTACTTTCCAGGCTCTTATGAATAAGATTTTCAAATCTTATCTTAGATGATTTGTATTGATATTCTTTGACGACAACCTGGCCTATAGCAGGACAGAGGAGGAGCACTGAGAACATTTAAAAAGGGTGTTAGAGGTACTACAGGAGCACCAGCTGAGGGCTAATTTGAAGAAATGTTGTTTTGCACAAGCCAGTGTAGAGTACTTGAGCCATGTGGTATCAAAAGAAGGGGTGACAACAGATCAATCCAAAATTGAGGCAATGCTAAAGTGGCCAGTGCCGAAAAATCTGAAGAAGATGAGGGGATTTTTAGGACTGTCAGGTTACTACAGAAGATTCGTAAAGGGGTACAACACCATAGCATGGCCAGTCATTGAGCAGTTGAAGAAGGACAGGTTCCTGTGAGGGGAGGCGGCCACAACAGCGTTTGAGAGCCTGAAGAAGGCGATGATTACAGTACCGGTCCTAGCCTTGCCAGATTTCACTCAGACCTTCATTATGGAGACGTATGCATCCGGATACGGGCTTGGTGCAGTGCTTATGCAAAATTGTAGGCCCATTGCCTATTTCAGCGAGGTTTTGACTGCTAGAGCCAGACTGAAGTCAGTATATGAGAGGGAATTAATGACAATCATTTTAGCCATCCAAAAGTGGTGACCTTATCTACTTGAGAGATTTCATTGTCAGGACAGACTAGCGGAGCTTGAAATACTTGTTGGAACAACGGATGGTGACAGAGGAGCATCAAAGGTGGCTGTCCAAGTTGCTCGGGTACGACTTTTAGATCCAATATAGGCCAGGAGTGGAGAACAAAGCGGCGGATGCCTTGTCCAGATGTATGGGGGAGCTGCAGGTAGTGACAATATATGTTCCTCTGGTGCTTGACTGGGAGGCCATCAGAGAGGAAAGTGCGAGAGATGGTTTGGGAAAGATCAGGTCAGATTTATTGACAGGAGAGGGTAGACACTTAGGGTTCGCATTGGAGGGAGACAAATTGCTATATCAGGGGAGATTTGTGATGCCCCAGACCTCGATCCACATTCGAAACTTACTTCAGGAGTTTCATGGAAGTGCGGTGGGGGGCCATTCAGGCGTACAGAAGATATACATGAGGCTAGCTGCGGAATTGTACTGGAAAGGGATGCGTAAAGATGTAGAGAAAATTGTGGCAAGATGTGAGATCTGCCAAAGGAATAAGTACCTGGCTATGTCACCAAGAGGATAACTGCAGCTGCTAGCTCTACCGGGAAGAGTGTGGGAGGAGATATCTATGGACTTTATAGATGGGTTGCCTCGTTTAGAGGAGTTCACGGTGATCTTGGTTGGTGGTGGTGGACAGGTTGAGCAAGTATTCACATTTCATTCCCCTCCGACACACCTACACAGCAGTAATAGTGGCTTCAGCTTTCATCAGGGAGGTGGTTAGGTTACATGGAGTATCCGAGGCGATCGTATCAGACAGAGACAAGATATTCCTCAGTCATTTTTGTAGAGTGTTGTTCAGATTGCAGTGGATAGTTCTGAAGAGGAGTACAACTTTTCACCCATAGACGGATGGCCAGACAGAAGTATTCAATAGGAGCTTGGAGACGTACCTGAGATGCTTTGTGTCAGAGAAACCCAAGTTATGGGCTAAGTGGCTATCATGAGCGGAGTACTGGTACAACACATCTTTTTATTCTGCTTCACATATGACCCCATTCAAGGTGTTGTACGGGCGGGACCCCCGGGACTTGGTGCACTTTGGCAGTAGCAGTACTCCCGTTTCTTTAGTAGAGGAATACTTGGAGGAGAGGGATTGAGTGCTAGAGGAGTTGAAGAGGCATTTACTGAGAGCTCAACAAATTATGAAGAAACGAGCGGATGGGCATAGGAAAGACATCCAGTTTGAAGCAGGGGAGAAGGTGTTCTTGAAGTTCCGACCATATAGGCAGAGGACAGTCGCCAACAGGAGGAATGAAAAGCTGGCTCCAATGTATTATGAGCCTTATGAAGTGTTGGAGAAGATTGGGGCAGTGACATATCGACTAAAATTACCACCATCGGCAATGATACATCCAGTTTTTCATGTATTGCAGTTGAGGAAGGCCATTGGTGACTACACAGCCAACCTCGAGCTACTTGCGATGCATACTGAGGATTTAGAGGTTGTTCTGGAACCCTTAGAGCTGATGGGAATGCGCTAGAAAGAAGATGGAACTAAGGAAGTGTTGATCAAGTGGAAGAACCTCCCTGACTTCGAGGCCACGTGGGAGCCATGCGAGAGGACGAAACAACGATTTCCGGGTTTTCACCTTGAGGACAAGGTGGTTCTTTGGGAGGGCAGTAGTGTTATGCCCGTTCTGGCTGAACCGGCCCAGCCGGCCATGGGGCCACTTCGGTTCAGCAAGTGTACACCCGCCTCCTCCTTCCCTTTTCCGCAATTTGGGTGGGTCCCATCCAGAAAAACAATTTCAAAAGGGAAAAGGGTGGGGCGGCTTAGGCTTTGGGAGGGAAAATTAATTAGGAAATCTTTTGTATTAGAGGGAATTAGAGAGTTTTCATGTTTTGATTGATTGAGAAATTAGGGTTCTTATTGCTTGGCCGCTTGGGCTCTAGACTCTTGTCTAGAGATTTTGGGAGAGACGATCCTCCTCTCAAATTGAGGATCTCTTGTATCTTGCTTGGTGCTTGTTCCTTTTGCTTTCTATAAAAATTTTGCTATCATGTGCTTGCTTTTCTATGACGTTTTCACGTTTTTCTTGCTGATTTTATTGATTTTGGTTAGGGTTGCTTGCGAACTCAAGTAGATCCGATAGGATTACTTGCGAACTCAAGTATTTCCTATCAAAATTTTATTCTTAGTTATGATGTTTGAACGAGTAGGTGAGCCTAATGCTGCTTTTATGTAAATTAAATGTTTTTTTAAAGTGGATTAAGGACTATCATTTGGACTCTTAAGTTTCCAATTTACTGTATTGGGATTTTCCATTGATTCTTGGATACAGATTAGACATCTGAGACCGTAGGAATATCTCCAACCCTTGTGTTTAGGGTGAGGCATGGTTTCCGTTGGTGCATCCTTGGTTGCTATAAGAATGGACATAGGAAGAAAATAAAGTTCTCCTTTAAAAATGTCTAATTAGTATCTTTTATTATTTTAGAAGTTCCATCTGCATGCCAGACTAGTTTTGGTTGACTTTATGAATCATTCTTATCCATTTATTTCAATTGAGCGCTACATTAAAATTAACTCTATTTACTTAGTTTTTGCATAGCTATTAACCATATTTTTTTTAGCATTGTTGCGTGCACGAACATTCGTGGAAGTAGAGGGAGATATAGTTTAATGTTTAAACTTTGTATGAAGATCCAGCACACAGATATGTACTAGAGGAGTGCAAGAATTGTAAGAGACGTCAAATTTTTTACTTGAAGAACCTACGTAAGGAAATAAATCATAGGGCCTGGCCTAGTAAAAATAATTCCACTATTGTTTGTATTTGATTTGACGTGATGCTCTTCTTTAAAGGGAGGCATATCTACATGTTACATTATTGAAGTTGGAAGAGCCTTCGTTTAGAAATCCAACATAAAACTTATTGCTAAGTTGGGGGTCGAAGTTGATGTTAATAGTGTGCATCGATTTTATAAGTGACGATTTACGTTGGCATTATTCGTGATGGTAGGTGGTGAAGTTAATAGGTGTTAAAGTGGCTAGAAGTTATTGGTTAGGAGATTGATTGGTAGATGGAGGACTGTAGACGGGCGATGGTGGTCGGAAGATTGTAGTTTAACAATGTTGGTTGGAGGATCATAATTGTCGGGCGATGGATATCGAATGACTATAGTCAGGCAACAGTGGTCGGAGGATCATAGTCAGTTGGTGATGGAGGTCGAAGAATCGTAATTGGGAGACAGAGGTCGGAGGACTGCAGTAAGTGAACGATTGAAGTCGAAGGACCGTAGCCAGGCAACTGTGGTATGATTGTTGTAATTGGGTGATGGTGATTCGAGAATCATAGTCGATGGACAACAAAGGCCCGGAAGGATCGTAGTCAGGAGATGGTGGATAGAGGATTACATTTAGTATATGACAAATGTTGAAGGACCGTAGTCTGACGATGATGTCCGAGGATAGTAGTTGGCGAACAACAATGGTTAGAGGATAGTAGTCCGTAGGAGATGGAGGTTATAAGGACTATAGTCGGCGGGGACGAAGGTAGGAAGGAAGGTAGTTGGGTGATAGTGGCTTGAGGGCCATTGTCTGTGAGGGCTATCCGAGGAACGTGGTGGTTGGCCAACGAAGGCTTGACGATGATGATCGGGTGTGGTGCTCTGGTTGTGCTTCGAGATCCTTTGATCCTCAATGCTCTTATGAATCCAAAGAGAGAGTTTAGGCCCAAACTACAAGCTCCTCCCTTCAAAGCCCCCCCTTCAGGTAGAGAGTGGAGGCCTATTTATAAATTTTTTGGAGTGACATGCCCATTAATATGGAGAAAATTTGGAACACTCCATCGGGACGATCCATATTGATTCCCTTAATCATAAAGTGTTTGTTCAACATATAAGTGATTAATGACATCGGAAGTAAGCAATCTTGGGATCGTTGGATTCCTCTTGTCAAGTTGCTCGATTTGACTATAAACATGCCAAATTTGAGAATCATTTGATCATCAAATTAATATCCTCTAGTTTTCAATTATGCTTCAAGCCCTTGATTCAGGCTCGGATTGAACCATTTTTAGTCGTTGGGTTTATCTCGTCGAGACGCTTAGTTCAATTATAAATTTGTTGAAATCGGAGTTCGGATGATCTTGAATTTAATTTTGAAAGTTTCCAATTCAAATGTCTTAAAATTTGTTCTCGATTAAGGCAATTTCTGACGAGGTATCAAGTATACTTTTTGTTTTATTTCTAATATTTTCATATTAATTCTACTTTCAAGGCTTATTATGGCTTCTTTTCCCTGTCGTATAAGTTTAAACTACGTGCTAAGTTTCCACTATATTATCTTTAATAGCAGGCACTTATCTTATCTACTTTCCACGCCCTGCCTGAATTTGATTGAAGTGACTGTTGAGTCTGAATTCGAAATGTTACCTTCGGAGTAAATATTTAATCCAAGTTATAGTTTATCTTGATGGATTCGTCATGTGAACCCAAGTTACAATCTGAAATTCCATTTGAATTAATTTTTTTTGTACTAAATAATTGTTTTAGAAAGCAATGAGAAAGCTATCCTAAACGAAACATTGGGAGGACTTTCTTACTGCTTCTTAAAGTAGCTTTCTAGTACAAAATATTAATTTTTGTACTAAAATGCCACTTTAAGAAGCAGTAAGAAAGCCGTCCCAAACAAAGCCTCAGTCTTGAACTATATAGCTGCTTTCTATAACTGCAGCACTTTACTGGTTTTCCTTTTGAGTAGAACAAATGAAGGTTTTTGCCAAACTTAGGAGAAAGGTAAAAAATAAAATATTTGAATTAAATCATTTCTGTGATTTTCATGCATTGGAAATTTGAGTTACCATAAGAATACTAATAAGAACCTAAGATTACATGTGTCCAAGATCATGAAATTCCAGATGCAATATATTTATAAACTCTTTTATGGCTAGTAGTTCTAGCTCTTAGGAGGCCAGTGATTGCTGAAGTTGAGGGAATCAGGCTGTTCTATCCCGACTTTTGACCTTAATTCGTCTGTCCAATTTCAGGATCGGTTTGATGGCTGTTTCAGTTATAAGAGGGGGCGACCAAGTTTTCAAAGCTTCAGCTTCTCATCAAACATTAATGAAACTCTCCACTTGAATGTTTTTTCTTTTTTTTTTTCTTTTTTCTTTTTGGTTCAGAACATATAACGGTTCATATACACACATTTTAGCCATGAGAGTGATGATGAGTGGAACCTTGGAGGGGCTAATATGTAGGGGCTGTTTGGCAAAAAATAAGATTCAGTACTAAATCCTGTAAATTAGGGTTTAGTAAATCCTGAGTATGTTAAATCCTCAAGACAGTTTGGCAAGATAATTGTTAAATCTTGTGAAGCTGTTTGATAACATAATTCTGAATTTAAGATGGTAAGATTACAAATAACACTTACTATACAAGGTTCTCGGAGATATTATACCACTTAAAGAAGTTTTTTTATTCTTCTGATCCTATTTTTATCAATCTGTTTAATATGCGTATGTTTTTATCCTTTGTTGTACATGTCGTATCCATCTAAATCTAATTCAATCATCTTATTTACAATAAATGTTATTCCAATCTTTTCTGTAATATATTCATTTCACTGTAATATTCCTCACAAGTCTTCAAAGCTTAAATGTATCTTATGTGGACAAAGTTTGTATATTTTTTAGTTAATTCATTTCATTATTTTAATCAAACTTTAATATTCTTCATTATATTATTTGTTTGCCCTATCAAAATAATTTCATCCTTGAAGTTTACATTTAGTAGTTTTATAGAACAATATTTTAATATTTTCTTGTTGTCTTTAACTCTAACTAAGATACTATTTCATTCGTTTATACGGTATATAATTTAATCAAAATTCCCTAAGCCTCTTATCTTTTATCCTTAGATATTTTATTTATCTCATTTTTTCCTTACTTGCTATCATGCTTATTATATAAATTTTAATTGATAATGGAAAAATGGCAGGCCTTGGCGTATTAGAGTGCTAGGTTATAGTGATTGCTTCTTGTTGTTCAAGCATCTTAATTACTCATTAAATTTGTGGAAATTCATTACAGAATGCATTAGCTTCATCCAGATATGCTTTCTTATTGGAATTCAAATAAAATGCCATTTCCTTCCATTTATATTCTATCCTGTTTGGTGGCAGATGAGTGAGAATTGGGATGACAGCATTCAATCCAAAGAGCAAATTGAAGCAGGTCTTTTAAGCAAGCATGAGGCTTCCATTAGAAGAGAAAGAGCACTGGCTTATGCATTCTCTCATCAGGTATTTCTCTTATCCAAACATTCAGTTTTAGGCTTCAACAGGGCGAAACTACTACTTAACTATGCTTTCATCTGTTAAAAATTGTTCATCAACAGTGGAAGAACTCTTCAAAGTCAGTGAATCCTACCTTCATGGACCCAAACAACCCACACTGGGGATGGAGTTGGCTCGAGCGGTGGATGGCAGCAAGGCCCTGGGAGAGCCGGACCACCGCAACTGATAAGGAACTCAACAGCGATCGAGCTTCGATGAAGAGTATCAATGGGGGTGAGATCATTAAATCCTATGCTCGTCGCGAAGCCAGCCTCAATGGAACTGTTGCAGCTTCACCTCAGAAATCAACACACCCTGTCAGCCAACGGTCGCCTGCGACTCCCCCTATCAAGGCCTTCACTGGAGCAAGTAAGATCAAATCTGCGAGCCCAAAAAATAACTGGGCTCCTTTAGATGATGACATAAGAAGTATGATTAGCGCACAGTCAGAGCGGCCGAGGCGGCATAGCATAGCCGGCTCGTCGATCCGGGATGATGAGAGCCTTGCAAGCTCACCAGCCATTCCAAGTTACATGGCACCAACAAGGTCTGCAAGGGCAAAGACTCGCACTCAGAGCCCTTCCACTGACAGCAAGCTTGAGGCCACTCCTGAGAAGGTCTCTGCAGGCTCAGTGAAGAAGAAGTTGTCTTTTCCAAATTCACCTGCTTCTATGAGAAGGCACTCAGGCCCCCCAAGGGTGAATGTTTCTGTGGTTGAGGAGGCAATTGTCAGTCAAGCACACAATGAGGCCATTGCAGAAGAAAGCAGGTTGTAACTACAATAAGGCTTTTCAGGCATCAGAAGAACTGAACCTGATCTAGTTGGATACTATACTGATGCAACAATTTATTCATGTTAAATCATTTATTTTGGACTAGAAATCATTGGGTGGTGAGTTTGTTAGAAGAAGAGATTGGTTTGTTGAAATGGTGTATTTTTTAGCTTTGCTTTGCTCTCTGAACAAAGTTGTTTGTTGTGGATGTGCGAGTATTTTATTCAGTGATTGTATAAACCGAGTTGCTGTTCCTTACCAATGAATTAAATTTATTTTATTATGATTAATGCTAATAGTTCTTTGAGAATATTCTGATTTAAATTTATTTTGTGATGAATATAAGAATTGATCTTATTTAAAATTAAATAAAAAAAATTATGAAAGTTTTGTTGAAATATTTTGTTAGTGTTTTACACACTCAATTGGATTTTTTTCATTTAAATTTATTATGCCTTTTTGCAGCAGCGATCTACTTATCTGTGTGGGGTGGGAGCAATTATTTTATTTTATTTTGGGGAAAGGTGTAAAATTCTTATTCATTGTTAAAAATGTTATACTATCCCTTTATTATCACAAAAATTCTAATAAATAATAAAAATTACAAAATAGTCAATTTCCACAAGCAGTGGCAGCAGCTTTAAGCTTAATTTGGGGTGAAATTTTTGTGTCTGGATATGCACGCTGTTCGGAGTTAAATCAGAGTGGGCCATGTCACTTCTTTATTGTGTACCTGCTGTGTACCAGGTGACGTGGCGTGCTCTGATTTGCCTCTGAACAATCCGATGTCCACAGAAAAATTTCTCTAATTTGGGATAGCTTTTTCACTATCATTCTTTCCTTGCTGTAAGAAAAATTATTACGTGCGATCACCGGATGCCGTCTAGAGGTGAATCAGGATGTGCCACATCACATTTGCTATATACCAGTGCTGTGTACTGGCGTGACATGATGCATCTTGATTCTAAATCACAATTCAAAAGCAAAGATCCTTACCTTTGAGTACCAAGTGAATCCTTCACGCTCCAGTGGTAAGAAATCTCCTTCTAACACTCTCTCACACTCTCTCCTTCAATCTCTCTTCAGTTTGCACGAAGACCAGTGGACAAAAAGATATTAAGAAACAATTTTAAATTGACCTTCTATATGAGAGACACGAAAAACCGTCCAAAAACTGCTAAATTACAAATCTTTGCGTACTTGATCGTCCCGTATGATCGTGATTTCGTCCGTATGAATAGTTTAAAAATTGTTGCGTACGAACCCAATGCGCATTGGTACGAAATAACTTCGTACCCGATAATCATCCCCGTACGAACTAAGTTCTTCCAGTACAAACAGTTATATCAAGGGTTCGTTGGGACTAAATTGCAGGACGGTCCATATGTTTAAGCAATAGAGGACATCATCCTGGGACGAATGTACAAGTTTGTCTAGAAGAACCGAACAAGGCATGAGTCTAGAGAACATCGTCCTGGGACGAACTAGGTAAATCGTCTAGACGAATAGTTCAAGTCATGGGTCCATAGAACATCGTCTTGGGACGAACTGGGTAAATCGTCTGGATGAATAGTTCAAGTCATGGGTCCAGAGAACATCGTCCAGGGACGAACTAGGTAAATCGTCTGGACGAACAGTTCAAAGTGAGAAAACAGAGAACATCGTCCAGGGATGAATGAGATATTTCGTCCAGACGACCAGGACTTAGAAAAATTTTCTTCACTTTCTGTTCGTTCCATTTCTCCGAGGGGTATAACTGACCTGATCGTCCCGTACGAACTTGGTTCGTCCCGTACGATCAGTATAAGAAAATTTTGATTTTTAAAGATCTCCCCCAGTGTGTGCTAAATTACTCAATTACAATTACACTCTCTCATATTCAATAAAGATAAAAATACAGACTTCAATTTACAAAATATCTTATGCTAGAATTTGATTGAAGTCTTCATTAGTCTGGAGTACGATTGTCCTGAAATGTTAGTCTACATTAGAGCAAAAATAATTCTTCCAAAAAGTGTTAGGAGAAAATAATAATTAAAACAATAATATTTGGAATCATCAAAACTATACAAGTTGCAAGAATGTTAAACATGCAAAAGCTAAATAGCAACTCTCTTAACATCTATCCCCCATGGCACCATCACTAGAAGAGCATTCATGAGCAGATCAGCAGAATGACTAGGTTTTCCATATTTGAAGCAGTCTCCATTGCCAAAATCTCCCCCTCCACCAGAGTTATGGCCATCAAGATTCTGATTCCGGTCCCAATCATAGTCACATCCTCCATCACGATCCCTACCGAAACGGGAAGAGCTTTATCTATAATGATAGACCACCCATCAAGACTGACTCCATTCATTTTGTTAATGGCATCTTCCATTGTTCTGTTTTTATGAAATGTGACAAAACCAAATCCACATGATCGGCAGAAAGCCTACATACAGCCAAAGGTCATCTAGTAATATTACATTTAAGATCATCGCTTACAAAAGAACATCATGTATGCAGATCTTAAAGCAGGATAATAAGATAATTTTATGGCCAACAGTCAACAAAGAAAGACTATCATCATCAGAAGGCTTTTGACATTAGCAGCTTCGACTTCCTACCTTCCCATTGAGCTTACCGTCTAACCGAACCAAGGATTTCGCCTCCTGTTTCCGACAGATGAAAGAAATCCCATTCATAAGAAAGTCTTTCATCCGTCCAACGTAACTGGATCGACCCCGACAATCTCGACATGCAAGCACCGCCTTCGTCGACCAGTCTCCTGCACGTAGACCTTGCCTCCGCTTGGACTTGCCGCCGGCCTAAATGCCAACTAGCCGCCCACGAGCCATCCGCCTTTGATTTCTTTAAATGAACAACCTGAACCTTCCTCAATCACCTCAATGAGGCTCTGAATCATTTTCTTCTAATATGCTCTTATACTAAATGTTAGGAAGAAGCACTTCCTTCTTGAGAGGAAGAAGCACTTCCTTCTTGAGCTTCTTGAGAGAGGAGGGAGAGAGGGAAGGGGAGAGGGAGAGAGAGCTGAACTCAAATTCTTATTTCTTTAACCCCAATCTCTATTACAACCTATAGCCTCTATTTAAAGACTCAAATGCTATACCAATGGCAATACAAGCCATTCAAGAAAACTAAAGAAAGCACACATGAAAAACTACTTTATATAAAATTATTTGTAAAAATAAATATAAAATTAATTTTGTGAAATGGTTATTAATTAAATAGTTTCTTAATTCTTGTGAGTACTATAACTTTTTTCCTTAAATACTTTTTTTAATAATTATATTATTCTAATAAATCTAATCATAAAAAATTAGTCCTCACAATTTCATATAAATTTTTTTAAAAGATATGCCAAATATTATAACTTTATTCTTACAAATTAGGTTATCTTTTAATTATGCAATGCTTTCATAATTTAAAATAATGATACTCTTATTTTTCACTCAAAAAACTAACAAATTATATATTAACCTCAAATTTAAATTCAAATAATGTAACTTCTTCGAAATTTAATAAGCTCTTCCAACATATCTTCTAATAAAATTGCTCTTCCTAATTACTCATTTTTAAGTGTGGATTATGTTAAATAAATAAATAATTAGAGAAGTTAGATTTTAAAATTCTTGCCGACAAAAATTAGAGCCTTCATAATTGGGGGCTTTTAATTTGGCTAAAATTATTTGAAGATGCAATGGGCTCTACACATACAGTGAGTGACTCATTTGGCTAACTATTTGGCCTGTTTAGAATTGGCCATAGGAGTACTTATTTTTTGAGCATTGCATTGTTATTCATTAAAGATATTTGATATTTAGCTGAAGGGAGATTAGCTTTTTAAGGGATTAGGTTTTGTTGACAATAATGTCTTTTCAAGCACTAAAGTTTTTAGGATTTGAAGAAATCATTCTTAAGCTAAATTTATGTGGCCTAATTTGTTGTGCTAATCAAATTGATTGAGCAAAATGATAGCATTGTTGATAATTATAACATTGATCTTATTAATTGAAACAAAATTTACGTAAAGATATTGTGACATAATAATCGTTATTGGGCTTAGGAGTTTTTGGATTTGTTTTAAAATTAGTGTGCACTATTATATATTAGCGCTAATTTTAACATAAATTCAAGGATGCCTAAAATAACACAAATAGCAAAAAAAATTTCTAATTTCTGCCACACAATCATGCCGTAAGTTTCAAGTGCGGTCATCCAGTTATTTTAATGTAACGATCTTCGACCCTTTATGTTTATTTTTGATGAATTTGAATTACTTTTGGTTGAAGTTGATTTGAAATTTATTAATATTTTTGTTTTAAATGTTTGAACCATTTCACCCAAATTTAAGATTTTTCGTTGAAACTAATAAAATTTGCTTGAAAATTTACATTTTTTTTGTTTAAAAATTAACGGACAGCTGTTGGACTTGCACACACAATTCATACGCATGACTCGAATCCAAAAACTCTTAGTTGGTAGCCAAAAAAATTCAACCAACAGACCAAAAAGAGCTATGTAATTTACTAAAATATTAAAATAGTTGTCAAAATTTAGTATACTAATTGTTGTTCTCTCTTTTCCTTTTCAGCCATAAATAAAAAATAAAAGTAAATGATCTTTTCATTTAGGGGCTATTTAATTACAATTATTTGAAAATTAGATGAAATAAAATGTAATATAATATAAAATTTATATGATTGAAATACTTTACCTTGTTTGATTCTTCAAAAATAAATTTAGGAGCTTTATTTTGTATTTATTTCCTTGCAATGTAAAATTAATACTTATCAATGATGGTGGCCGAGGGCTGCATTTGTTGCTTTCTGGTTGTGCACAAGGAGATAACGGCAGTGGTGCTAGTGGTGGTAGATGCTCACCAGCTATAGGCGGCGGTTGTTGATGATCGCAATTAGGAAATGTGCGGTGTTGTATTTGCAAATCGCTCGAATTTAAGAATTTTTTTTTAATCAAAATTGAACTAACTTGAATAGGATTTAGTAGTGCCCCATTGATGAACTTCTGATGTTATAATCCCTTCGAATTCTGTTTGTCTGGTTTGGCTGTCTGTAAGCATTCATGATGAATAAGAATGACAGTGTGTTTGCACTTTGAGAATCAGTGAAGTATTTTTTTGTTTCCTATTTTCTGAAAAAAGAAGTAAGGTTTTGTGGATTCAGAAATGAGTGATTTGACCTGACCCACTACCGATGTGATGGTTCACTGCAGAGTAGTGAAAAAAAGTGTAATTTTTTTTATTTACTGTTAATTTTCAATGAAAATTTAATTTTTATTACTTGAAAATTTGTTGGGAGTAAACAAACTTGTCTGAATTCCTATCTTCTTGATTTAGATCTTTCTCTCTTGAATTTAGTTCTTCATCGGTTTGAATTTTTGTCTAAATGATCTTTCTAAACAAAATTGAAGTTCTATCGTTTGCTTTCTAGCAAACTTCTTCATTCAATACTAACCCCATAGTATCATAAAGGTTCAACTTGTATTCATCGAAGAATTACTCACTGCAGTAACTAAATCATCCCAGTTATATGATAATGAAGATGGAAGCAGCAAAAATCCTAACATCATCATCAAACTTGACGCCAACAGTGCATATTGTTATAATATTTAAATTATTCAGATGTTCAGTTACCGAACTACTATCTGTTATCTTCATGTTGAATTTATTTCTTCATTTTAAAAATTTATTCGAAGTCGAAGGCTTTTCATACAACATTGTTAGTACAATCACGAGATTAGATATAGTCTTCTCATTCTTAATGTTGAAAGCGATAGATGAGAGAAAGTGAAAGTCAAATCCAACATAGGGATGTCTAGTCAAGTACTTCCCATAAAAAAATAAAAAATAATAACAAAAATAAAAAGGTACTTCCCATTCCTCCAATGCCATTGATTTTGGTTTCGTAGTGATTCCATCATGTGAAAAATATAACTTATTTTGATAGAGTAGATTTACAATTTGCATTTTCCCAAAAAATAAAGTTCGAATAGTTAAACTTTTCAATCTTGTGTCTTATTTTGTAAGCCATTAGTCCTACTTGAACTAAAGAACATGACTCTGACACAAGTCTTTGAGAAATTAACTTATTTTTGCATGCCATAAATAAAATCTTCCGAAAAATTATAAATTTATAGATTTTAAAGAAGGGGATTCATTTCTTACTTATATATGACAAAGTCTGCGATGCCAAAGTTCTACATCAACATCTTTTTATATTGTTGCAGTTGATTTAAATATTTTGTTGATTGCATAAAGAGTGTCTTCAATGTCATGACAAGTTATAACTATAGTACATGTTGTCACCCTCCAAGAGCCTCTTTTGAGCATTGTGACATAACCTGAAAATGCAAGTTGACTAAAAAAATTTAGATTTCTCTTCAAATATGGAACATGCTTAACATTTTTTAGTTTCCAAATTGGTCCATCTATAAACCTAATATCAACATCACTCTTTAATGCTTCAGAGCTTGTTGGCATTTAAATACACTTTTTTTAGATCAACTTGAGTGTAATTATTGAACATCTCCTTATTTGTAAAAGTGCGGTGGCACACTAGGGTGTGTGTGAATTGATATTTAAAAAAAAAATCTCAAAATTAGAGTGATATATAGAAGCTTTAAGAAAATTAATTTTCAAATCATAAATAAATGCATTTTTTTTATTTTAGAAAATATTTTTATTTTTGAATTTTAAGATAGATTTCAATCAAAAAATTATCAACCACAACTTTCCTAAAGAAAAAAAAAAGTAAACCAAAATGTAGTAATGTAAATATAAGGAAATAAAAAAAAATACAAATCAGATTATTATAGTGATTCAGTCAAAAATGACCTATATTGATATGATTTCTCAAGACCTAAATTTAAAGAATTACTAAGAAGAAAAGGAAGGTGAAGCAATAGAGAGAGAGAGAGAGAGAGAGAGAGAGAGAGAGAGAGAGAGAGAGAGAGTTAAGATGTGGCATCGAGGAGCATACTTAGGAAGAAGCTTGTTTATAGAAACTACTACACCACCAATAATAATTAGTGAAACATTATATAAGAACAATTGGGGGAGTGAGAGTGAAAAGAAGAACTAATAAAATGCGACCAGCTATAGTAGGAGAGAACATATAATTAATGAGCAAAGATTTTTTTTTAGAAGTTAAAACTCACGAACGGGCCTATGCGTTAATAATCAACAAAAAGTACAAGGTCCTTAAGGGGACCTCCAGTTTTTTACTGCTCAAAAGAGCTACAAAAAAGACAAAAAAAGAACCGGAGTTCCCCTCTAAGCACAAGTACATGAGAACCTAATAATATTCTAGGTTGGCCAGATGTCAAAACCCAAAAGCAACAAAAAATTATAAGTAATCAGCTCGGTGTTGCCACCCAAAAAAAATCCTGCATATTCTCCATAACTTTAATCAGCTCCATCATGAAGTCGAAACACTCATCTTTCGCCCCAGAAGAAAAATCACCAAAAACCTGCAATAAGAAACTACAGAACAACTGAATAAAATAGTCATAATCCATGGAGTAATAGTCCAAAAGGATAGAAGATAAATTGGCAAAAGGAAAAATAATGTGAGCTCTCCATTAAATCTATATGTAATGGTTACTCCAAACCCCCCAGGTAATAAAAAAACTCCCAACACAATAACGCATGACCTTCCGAGAGGTATAACAACATAAACTAATCCATATATAAATGCAGACCAAGACTCCAATGCCACACAAGAGCACCCAACAAAGTAAAAAGTCGAAAGCTCCAGAAACAACTACCGAACTCACATCCAAACCATTCAAGCTAATCCTTAAAATGATCACCAAGTAGCACCCAAGAAAATTGCGGAAACAGTAATAGAAGCAAGTTATAGGAAAAGTGTCAATTCAGTAATAAACCTTAAAACCAAAGATCATGTGGGAAAACAACCTCCCAAACACCTGGAAGCCATAGCTATAGAAACTAGGTTCACAAAACCCATCAGAACATACAAACATCCAGAGAAAATTCCCCAGCATAGAATTTAAGCAGCGCATAGAAACAACCACCCACAGGTAAACAGGAATACCTGAAATAGACAGGAGAAAAGAAAGACAAAACCTTAAGAAATATGCACCATAGATGCAATACCAATTGTTGCTACAGCAATACCAAACCCTATAGTGAGACATAGAAGGAACAACCATGCCACTGGTGTAGAGATACAACAAAACCAAATCCAAAACTAAATCAGAGACTAAAAGATCAGATTCGTAGGGTATTAGCGACAAGAAAAGCATAAAAAATATTCAAAATAGACAACAAATGAAGAACGAACCAAATTACCCAGTTCTAGTATAAGGGGTGCCCAACTGATCCAGTCTAGCAATGCCACCAACTTGGGTGGTAAAGATGGGCCAGCAAATTCTATAAATTCATGCAAATTACCACCCAACTCAGCTAAAAAATCACCATCAGCATTTCCTTCCCTATAAAATTGAGATATAGAAAAGTTAATAGAAGATAACAACTATTTAATTCCTCTGATAATAAGAAGGATTAGAGGTGCCATTTCCTAAAATGTAATGAATAACCATTTTAGCATCCAATTCTATACAAACATTAGTAATCCCAAGAGCATTGCATAATTGTAACCCACACTTTAATGCCAAAATTTCAACCGTAATAGCAGTGTTAAGCTCAGAGGGACCCGCAAAAGCAACAACAATATTGCCCACAAAATCCCATATGATACCACCACAGTCAGCTTTCAATATATTAAAAGCACCATCATTATTCGGTTTGTAGTAGCCCATAGGAGGTTTAATCCATCTAACTAAAGTGCTTTGGAGGGAGGAGTAAATGAGTCTTCAACAAAAATGCCAAAATCCTTAGCAAGTTGAGTGGAGTTTTTAAAAAAGTCTAAGGTAATCAAATTCTCAATATGGTAACAACATTGACATTTAGACACAATGTATAATCCTTTCTTCATCAGAATAGAATCAATGGGCATATAATTATTGTAAATCCTCCGCAAAAGAATAGAGTAAGAGGCAGGAATACCTTTTTGCCAACACGAAGAGAAAATAGTAGACTTAGGTTGAAAATACCTAATAGAAAGCCATGCCTCTTTAAAAGAAAAAAAACCATCATTAAACTTGTTAAATAAAATGTAATCTTTTTGATCAAGTTGAAGTGGCACTTTCAAAATGAGATTAATAATAAATTCTAAAACCATATCAGCAAGATAATTTAAATTCCAAGAGCCATCTTGAATAAAATTAGCCACTTTACAAGCAATATTTGTATGAGTACTAAGCAAAGTATCTATAGAAGAGCAACCAAGCCAGTTATCTTGCCAAAAAAAGATATCCCCGCAACCTAGACCCCATTGAATAAAGTTTTCAACTTCCCATTTAATAGCACAAAGTCTTTTCCAGTTGAAGGAATCACCATTTCTACAAAAGCCATTAAGAGGATGTTTACCAACACAATATTTATTAAT
Source organism: Dendrobium catenatum (assembly GCF_001605985.2). Classification (NCBI taxonomy): domain Eukaryota; kingdom Viridiplantae; phylum Streptophyta; class Magnoliopsida; order Asparagales; family Orchidaceae; genus Dendrobium; species Dendrobium catenatum. The sequence goes on along the minus strand of NW_021319281.1, from coordinate 137,632 downwards.
CATGAATTTAGACCAAAGACAATTATTAGACCTCAGAGTGAACCAAAGTTTAAAAGAAAAATAAAGAGCCATGTCACTTAAGTTTTTAAAACCCAACTTGCCTTCATCTTGGACACCAGAACATCTACTCCAAGAGGCCCACAAAATAGCCGATTTATTGTCTTTAGCCCCCCCAAAGGAATTTATTGAAAATCCTTTCAAGCTTAGTGCAAATATTCTTAGTAGGATATAACATATGAAACAAAAGGAATGGAATAAAGAACACTTTTAATCAAAACTAACCTACCTCCAAATGATAAAAAATTAAAGGCCCAAACAGAGAGTTTTTTTTTAACATTAAAGATATATCTCCAAATAAATGATATCTTTTTCTACCTCTATAAAGAGGAGTACTGAAGTACTTAAGAGGTAACTGCTTATGTAAGAAACCAAACTGCTCCTGAATGGAAGAAATTCTTGGTTGGGTAATAGATTTTGCAGTAATAAAATAACTTTCATAGGATTAAAAATTAAACCACTTGCCTTTTGAAAAAGACCAAGAAATCTAAAGAGAATTTTAGCTTCATCTTGGACCCATTCATAAAAATAATAAAATCAGCAGCAAAACTTAAATGAGACATAAAGAAACCACCCGTAGTGCGATATTATAAGTTAGGGTGATTTCTAAACAGATTATTAAAACCTCTAGAAAGAAATTCATAAGTTATAATAAACAAAGCAGGAGATAAATGGTCCCCTTGCCTAAGGCCATGAGTAGAATTGAAAATAACATGATTCTTACCATTAATAATCCTAGAAAAGAAATAATGCTCAATACTATTTTTAATGAGTCTAATAAAGTATTGATTAAAACCAAAAGCTTGAAGCATAATATAAAGAAAATCCCAATTCAGATTATCATAAGCATTGGTAATATCAATCTTAAAAATGAGACCCCCCCCCCCAAACAATTTTAGCTTCTAAATCATGAATAAGTTCTTGAGCTAATAAAACATTATCAAAGATAGAATAACCTTTCACAAAGCCAGTTTGTTCAAGAGAAATGATATTATGGAGAATTAAAGCAAGTCTAGTCATAATAAGTTTAGCAATAAGCTTGTTGAAAAAAGAGCACAAACTAATGGGCTGGTAATCACACCAAAAATTAGTAACATCATTCTTGGGAATCAAAACGATAGCAATAGAAGTAAATTTTTTTGGATATTTGTTACCTTTAAAGAAATAAAAAACAACATTAATTAAATCATCTTTGATGATATACCAACTTTTTTGAAAAAATTTAGTAGTAAAGCCATCGGGCCCAACAACTGAATCAGTATTCATCTCTTTTAAAACCGTTTCAATCTCAATATCAGAAGGAATTCTAGTGAGCATAATGTTATCCTCAACAGTTATAAGTGATAGAATTAAAGATAAATCCAAGTCCAAAGAAGGAGTAAAATTTTTGTTAAAAACCTCCTTAAATTAATTAACACCAAAGTTATAAACTAATTCAGAAGCGTCAAGATGTTGACGTTCAGGAGTGGTAATTTTGTGAATATAACTAGTAACTCTCTTATGATTAACAATGTTATGATAAAATTTAGTTTTTCTATCTCCCTCAACCAAAAACTTGTTAGAAGCTTTTTGTTTCCAATAAGTTTCTTCTTGTTTTTGAAGGTTGACTGAATTATCCTTGGCTTTATTTAAAAGCAACATATTATACGCCAAAAGAGTATTAAAATAAACATTATTGGCTAAATCAACTTGTTTCTCAGCTTCCAAAATATTAGAGAATAAATTCCTTAAAACACACTTGTTCTACCACTTTAAACTTTGCTTAAGACGTTTGAGCTTAAACCAAAACAGAATCATCCCAAAACAATTGTCATTGGGAAAAAGTGGAGCCTGCCAATTTACTTCAATATTAGTAATAAAAGACTCATGAGAAAGCCACATAATTTAAAATCTAAAGTCAGAAGGAGTAGTATTATCAACCGTAGAAATGTCTAAAAGTAAAGGAGCATGATCAAAAAGGGTACGAGACAAATGCTCAATATGGGGTTTTTATTACTTAGTAATCCAAACATTGTTGAAAAGGATACGATCTAACCATTGCCACATAATACCTTGGTTCCACGTAAAAGCATTACCAGAAAATCTGATGTCGTGTAAATTGGAAATTAATATCGTATCATTAAAATCCTCCATAGCTTGAAAATTGGGAAATCTCCCCCCAACTCTCTCAGAGGCATTAGTGATAGTGTTGAAGTCACCTCCAACCATCCACGAAGCAAAGTTATTAGAAAAAAAATTCATAATTTCATCCCATAAAATTCTCCTATGAATCCTAGGACAAGAAGGATACACAAAGACCCAACACAAGAAAATTGGAAATAAGTTATATTGATATGCACAATTTGAGGAAGATCTTTAATAATGTCTAATTTAACCCAATGTTTCCAAAAAAATTCAAAATTTTGTTGGTAAAATGACTAAAAGAGCAATGAAACCCAAGTTTAGAACGCATCCAAAATCAAAGGTTCAAGTAATACCAAAACATAAATATTATGGATCCGGTAAAGATTCATGACCCTATCCATAGAAGGAGGGTTACCAACACCCCTAATATTCCAGATGAGAGCTTTAACCATTGGAAGAAGAATTATGAGAAGCTCGAATAACTTTAAAAGATTGACCCTCCGATAATTTGTTACTTTTGGATTTCTTCTTCCCCACATTAATAAAGCCCTCATCCAGGTTGTTGGCATTTGAAGGAGTAGACAACAAAGCAACATCATCTCTACCTACAGATTTCTCTAATAAATTAGCTTTTTAAATAGGAACAATCTCTCCTTCCTCCATATGTTCTTGCTCATATCCTTCTTCATTCTCCACTTGTTCTCCATTACTAACAATTAAGTCATACTTATTATGCACCCCATCGCCATCAGAAATACCTTTTGAAGAGTCAAACCCTTCATTCTTTTGAGCAAAGACTTAATGACTCTAAAAAACAAGAGCATTTATGCTAAAAAAAAAAAGAAAAGAAAAGAAAAATAAATTATGTGGACAAAAATTCGTGCATATCTTTAAAACTAGAACTTACAAATTTCATTTCAATCACATAAATAATGAATATAATGCATTACTATATATATATTTGATATTCAACCAAATAGCTCAATTAAAATATATCATGATTACAAAAGAACATAATATCAATATATGTAAATAGAAAATCTAAGTGTGCTGCCCAGATCATCCTCACTACATAGTATCCTTATGCATCTATGAAAATATATAAAAATAATATAAAAAACATATAACCTAGCAAGAAACTAACATCTACATTTAGAATTAATGCATAAAATTGACCAATAATAAACATATAGTTGTAGGAACATGTTGCAGTAAATATGAAAAATATCATGTAATTTTTAGTCTTATCATATGCATGTATTAATCATATCCTCTTCATATATCATATGTTAATATATTTACTCTATCAGTCTATTGCATATCATTAATGCCAATCAATCATCCATTCTCATCAATCAAACATATCATCAGTCAATCAATCACCATATCTCATATCTCATGTATCATTAGCCTTATCAATCATTAATCATCAATCACATCCGTTGTCAATCTATTTATAATATATATCATAGGTCATTAGACCTTTTTTCATTAGTCTATCACATATGTCATCTACCATTGGTCTAATTATCATCCATTATCGATCATAGCTATCATTGGTCATCTATCATTTTTCATCGATCATATCTCTCATTTAGCATATCTAATCATATTTATGTCATGAATATCATATCCAAATTTAGTTCAGTAGCACTTGATCATTTTGTAGATAATATTTTCCTACTCATATCAATTAAAATAATATATAAGCCAAACTGTCCAGTGAAACTTCAATATAAATTAATCAAAATACTTAGAATAATGACATCTAATATATACCAAAAGTTATACAATAAAAGTTCATTAAAATAGGAAATATCATATTTTTATCATTTTTAGGAGAGAGAAAATACCAAAATCGAAATCATTGTAAACATATGTAAAGTAGAGGTCACTTATAATAACCAAAATTTTCATAACATAAGCAACCGACACACAAGCCCTAGAAAGACTTATCTCATCACTCCCTTCTTTTCTCCTTCTCATCTCTTTCCTTCCCTAGAAAGGAAACTTAAATGGGGGAGGGATAGCTTGGAAATAAATACATTGGGATATTTTAATATTTAATATTAACCATTCTGAACTAGCAATGTGGTGTTCAATTTCTTAGTGCCACTATATTCTGAGGGAATCTTTCATCTTCTCCCAGAATATTCTCATTTGAGACCCTATGCCACGACGGAGTTGCCCCAGCATTGCAGTGCACACAAAAAACTTATTTTTTTCTAAAAGCCTAAGAGCTGAATGCCTGGAGGCTACCAACCCGAGCACTACAGTGCTCATAGAGCAATTTTTTTGAATATAGAATTTGGACTATTCTAATCCACCCACCTTAGAAAAATGTGATTCTCTATATTTTATAACAAATGGATCACATGTTACATCAATTCAATCATAATAATCTCATCATGTAGTCATTTTTTGACAGGTGCATATGAGTCAATACATTATATATCATGTGCTGCATTCTATTTCAATCAAATAATAAAATAATATTTAGAAGAAAAAAATATACCAATGGATTTATCAGGCATTTTCAAACTCTAAAGTATAAAAGCTTCAATACCAATATAAACAAACCCTTAGCCATATACATGAAGTGGATAATTCATCATCTTGTGCCCATAGCTTATCACAACCCAACTTGATAAGACCGATAAATTATAGTAGTCTTATCATGTTGAGCTGTAATAAGAGAATTTCAAGATACGAGTTTTGAAAAGTTTTCAGAAAGTTTCTTTTAATTTGCTTCAAAAAAAAAAAAAAAAAAAAAATAATAAAAAAAAAAAAAAAAAAAAAACACAAAGCTATTAACATTATTGAAAGCAAACTCATCCAAAAACTTTTATTTCATTTATCTTTAAAATGCACATACAATCAAAATACATGGTAATGAATAAAAGTTACATAACAGAGTAATAAAAACTAGTCATGACTATACAAAAAATGAGAAGAAAAAGTACATGTCGACTCAGTTGCAGATTCCTAAAATTGTTATTCAACGCTTCCTTTTCTAGACTCTAAAAAAACATGCAAACTAACGATAAGGTAAAATAGCTCACTAGGCTACAAATACCAATCTAAAGTTTTAAATATTTATTTTTATTAATAATTTCTAAAATTATCAAATGCAATATAATAATTCATTATGCTGAGTGATACATAATAGCATTGTAGTTATCCAAAGATTCAAATAATAATAATAAGAAGTTAAATAAACTAAAAGTTTATATGAACTTTATTTCACATAATATAATGTAATAAATTTCCCCTTATTTCAGACAAAATCTAAGATTATGGCCCCTTATAACTCCTAACACATATATTTCTCTCTTTCAAATAAAATTCATGATTTTAGCCCCTTTCAATTCCCAATATATAGAGTTTTAGGGAGTTCCATATTCCCTACATTGGGTGGAATCCAAAGAATTCTGACCCATTATATCTCCTAACAAATTTATTTCACATCAAAATTCTTACAATTTATTTAGTATAACACATAAGTTATTACAGTATAAAAATTAAAGCATAAAAAACCCAATGCAAAATCTCCCAAATTGTTATAATGGTACGTATTACATATTACTGAGAAAAAATATACTATTTCATTATTTTACTAAATTATCCGGAATTATGCGTAACACTATTTCAAGACTGTAATCTACATCACTATTTATTGGGTTTAAAATTATTTTATGTTTAATTAAAAATGTGCTCACTTAAAAATACGTGATGTAAATTTTCTAGAAAAATATTTAAATGTTCAAAATCTTTGTCTTTTTTAAACTGAGATTTATGCAGTGAAAACTTTATAAGTGCAAAGTTATTCTCATTTTTAATTATATAAATATAAATCTAATTAAAAAAATTAAAAAATCTTCATATTTTTAAAATTGGTATAGATATAGTGTGACCTACCTCGATATGAAAAGTTTCAAAATTATGCTGATACCTACATATGATTAAAAGCGACCTAAATCCTCTTCTCTCTCTAAAATCTCACTCCTCTCTCTAGGCTGGTTGGTTTATGTGAAAAGAATGAGTGAATAGGAAAAAAAAAGATATTTTAAATGTAAAAAATGGCCTAACACCAGGATGCCATTATTTGAGCACTGGGAAGGCATTTTTCAAGTGCCAAGGAACTCCATGAAAAATTTCTAGATTTCTCATACATGCATTCAAACCCTTGGAACTCGCTACAGAAACATGCAGACCTTATTCATGTACATAGATCATTCTCAGGCATATGCAAAATAGTTCAAACATAAAATTTTAATATATTGCCTGACTTCTTGTTAGGTTAGACTAGGTTGAATTACACACTGAAGCTAGAGGAGTTACAATTCTGCCATCACATAAAAAAATATTATCCTTGATATTTCTAAATTCAAATCATAAAAAAAGGGATACAATTGCTTCATCTCAGATTCCTTCTCCCAAGTAGCCTTTTATTTAGTTCTATTCTTCCACTAGACTTTAACTATTGTTAACCTCTAACATCATAAGCTAAAATTCATTATGGTTCTTCTCTATATCTTAAATTTGGATGTACCTTGAATTTTTCAAATAAATGTTCACTTTTAGAGTCAGATATATATTTTCTTAATTTGAAGTGACACGTGAAACACACTGAATATCAGTTATATGATTAAGAAACTAGAACTTGTAAGTAGGCTTTCCAATCCTTCCAACAACTTCAAAAGGTCCAACATACCTTGGACTCAATTTTCCTTCCCTGCCAAACCTGTTGATTTCTTATCAGATTTGATCAAATCAATTAACTTTAGATATTTTGTATCTAACTTCTAAGTCTCCTTAGTCCTTTCCTTCAAAGATGGCTAAATAATAATCTAAGCTAGAATTCCACTAGAGTTTTGATCAACAGAAGAAATTCCCTCTAATTGAAGCTTCTCCATGCCTTGAATAAAATGTTTATCATAAGTAATTCAAATATAAGATATTTAAGAAAATTTATTCCGTATAGCTTATACCACCATATTAGCCTTACTAGACTGATATTAAATAATCAAATTATAATCCTTGATCAACTCAAGCCATCTTCTTTTCCTCAAATTTTGATCTTTTTGAGTAAATATATATTTTAGACTCTAATGCTCATTCAAGATCTCACACATGACTCCGCACAGATAGTATCTCTAGATCTTCAGAGAAAGAATAATAATAGTAAGTTTTAAATTATGCGTCAGATAATTTTGCTCATGTGGCTTTAACTACCTTAAAGCATAAGCTTTAACTTTTTTGAGCTGCATTAAAACACATCTCAATCTTTTTAAAGAAGCATTACTGAATACCTTGAAGCCTTCCATACTAGATAGAAGTGTCAGAACTGGAATAGAAGTTAGACAATCCTTTAATCTCAATCTCTGAAAGCTATCCTCATAATCAGATGTCCAAATAAAAACTACTAACCTTTGAGTTAGTCTTATTAGAGGTGCAAAATTCTAAGAGAATTCCTTCACAAATTTTCTATAATAGTTGGTAATGCCTAGAAAGCTACATACATCAGATACATTATTATGGCTCAGCTAATTAATTAGGCCCAAATCTTCTAAGGGTCGACAAACTACTAACACTACCGACTATATCTCCTATAAATGAGATACTTTTAATTAAAACACACACGTGAATTTTTTTTTGCATATAACTAATTCTATTGATATCTTTAGAACTATCCTCAAATGCATAATAAAATCCTTCTTAAGGAGAATAAACTTGAATTTCATTTATAAAGATAATCATAAATTTGTCCAAATACTCTCTGAACACTTTGTTCATCAAATCCATAAATGCTACTGGTGCATTAGTCATCCTAAAAATATGACTAAGAACTCATAATGTTAATATCTATTACTGAAAGTAGTCTTCATCACATCAGCTTCTCTCAACTTCACTTGATAATATCTAATTCTCAAATCAATCTTTAAAAAATATGAAAAATATAGTAAGTTGATCAAATAGATCATCAATTCGTGGTAGATGATACTTATTCTTGATAGAAACTTATTTCAACTCTCTGCAATCAGTACACATATACATAAAGCCATCATTTTTCTTATGAAAAAAAATGCTCCCCATGGAGACATGCTAGGATGGAAAAATTCATTCTCAACTAACTCTTAAATTTGTACCTTCAATTCTTAAAGTTCCTTATATGTCATTCTATACATAGCTTAAATATAAGGGATGTACCCGAAAACACATCAATGCAAAACTGAATATCTCTATTCAGAGAAAAATAACTCCATAGAAAAAATATATTGAAATTCATGCAGTATTGAGATATCAGAATTCAAACTAGGATTCATTCTACTATCATAAATTGATGCCATAAATACCAAGCAACCCTTCATCCACAATCTATTTAATTTCATAGTAGATTTCATGCATAATGAAAAAGCTCTAACCCCTGAAATAAAAAACTCTCACTACCCTGAAATAAGGTGACTTGTTTTCAAATAATCAATTTGAGTATCATGCAAACTCAACCAATCTATACCACAAATAACATCAAACTTGAAAATAAGAAACAAAATGAAAATAAATTTCTATTTCCAATAATATATTTTAATATCATAAAAATAGACTCTACTAGCTATCATACCATTTATAGTCGATAAACTAATATATAAGGAAAAAGGTAATAAAATTGAAGGCAAGTGTAGCAAATCAAAATAACGCTAGTAAATAAACAAATGATTGACTCCAAAATTAAATAAAATATTACATGGTTAATCAATAATGTAAGCCATATATGTCATAGTATATAGAGCATCTCGAGCCTCCTATTGAGTCAAAACATAACTACCAAACTCTTTTTGACCTTTAAACGTACTATCTATTATAGAGCTTGTTATAGAACCAAATTCACAACCTCTACCAGACGATCCCTAAAAAAAGGTACAAATTGGAATTATCCTTGGTCTCAGTACAGGCCTAAAAAAATTCTCAAACTTAGGCTAAATTCATTGATTCATTCCTACTTGTGGACACTCAGCTATTATGTGTCCCACCATTCCACATCAAAAACTCTATCCCACCTTTCTGTAATACTGCCTAGAGTGCATCTGTCGCCACTACGAAATATAAGCAATCCACTAATAAAACCAGAACTATCCACACTATCACTATAAATATTATTATAGATACATCTTATCTGCCTCTCCTAGACTATCTAAGTCCAAATATACTATTTTCCTTGGAAAATCCACTACTAATAGTCTCACTGCTAAAAGACTTTCTATTATCAGTCCAACACTATTGAGTTTCTATCAAATCATTCTTAATCAATTAGGCTTGCTCCACCAACTTAAAGAAGTTAGAAATATGAAATGGAATAAGTGACTGTCTCAAACTGTCTCATAGTCTCCTAAAAATCTTTGGCACTTCTCCTTTAGAGTGCTGACTAACTACAAAGAATAACTGGATATAGTAATAAACTCTACCTCATATTATATCATAGTCTTGATCCCCTAAACTAGCCTAGGAAAAGTCCCCTACATCTATTATCATATAAAATGTGGAACATACCAAGCTTGAAGCACAACATAACATCCTCTCAGTTGATCAAAATGTTTAATCTCTCCTAAATTTTCTCCTCCTTCTAACCCATCCATGAGCACTATGATTCACAATCTAACAAAAAATTTATTAATGACACCTTTCTCTGAAAAGGACACTGCATACCATCAAATTTCTTCTTCAATATTCTCAACTAGTTCTCTAATGTTTTGGGCTCAACACCACCCTCAAATCTTTGAGAATTCAATCTTAAAAATATTTGCATATGTTGATCTACTTCATCAGGTTTAATAGTAAGAACTCTACTCTACACCTCACCCATCATCTAGGCTATCAGACTAGCAAATTACAAAACTATATTAGAACTAACTATTAGAGTAATACTATATACAGAAGTTGTCTGAATAGCACTTTGTCCATCTATCAAATCTAGATATACTTACACATGAAGATAAACAATATGACTGCCCAAATAGACCCAAAACGATCTCACTTGACATATCAATTCCTATAATTTTGTTTGATGGTCGCTTTCCAAAACTATTACTCTGATTCCAAAAAAGGTTTGTTATTACCTAACATGATAAGAACCACAGACTTAATATATCCTATTGTGTTGAGTTATAACCCACAAACCCTAAGATCTAAGTTTTGAAAAGTTTTTAAAAATATTCTTTCAAATTGCTTTAAAAATAAAATAAAACAAAAAAGTTCTTAATAATATTCAGTACTGAAAATAAACTTATCTAAATTGTTTTTCAATTATAAAAAAAATACATATATAATCATAATGAATAGCAATAAACAAAAGTTATAAAATAGAGTAATAAAAACTAGCCATTACTATATAAAAAATTAAAAGAAAAAAAAAACATATACACTCAGATCATATTATTAAAACTATTATTTAATAAGCTCTTTACCTTTCCAAGACCCTAAAAATAACAAGGAAATAATGGTGAGCTAAAAGAACTTAGTAGACTAAAAATACTAATCTAAATTTCTAAATATTTCTTTATATTAAAATTTTCTAATTTTGTTATATACAATATAATAATTCACTATATTCAGCAAAAAATAATAGCATATCAACTATCTAAAGATTTAATTAATAATAATACAGAGAAATTAATTAAACAAAATTTTCATATGAATTTTATTGCATAGAACAAAATATAATAAAAGTTCTCCTCTTTTGATAGAATAATAGATTATGGCCCCTTATAACTCCAATCAAATAGATTTCCTCAGCTTTTAGACAAAATCCATGATTTTTCCCCTTATGACTCCCAATAAACAGAATTCATCTAGTTTCAGATTCCATGTAGCAGATAGAATTCAAAGGATTCTGACCTCTTGCATCTCCCATTAGATTTTTTTTTTTCACATCAAAACTCATATAATTCATTTAATATCGCACATGAGTCATTGCAGTATAAAAACTAAGCATAAAAGAACTCGATGTAAAATTTCCTAATTTACTATGATGATAGGCAACATAACACACTACTAAGCAATGATATATTACTTCTGAATTTCACCAAATTATCAGTAATCATGCATAACACTATTTTAGTTCTTTAATCATACTATAACACTACTTACTAAGTTTAAGATTATTTTCTATTAAATTAAAAATGTGCACAGTTCAAAATAACTGGTGTAAAATTTCTAAAAAAAATCAAAATATTCAAAATCTCTATCTCTATGACATATAAAATGTTATACAGTCAAATTTTATTGGTATAAAGTTATCTTCATTTTAGGTAACAAAAATATAAATTTAATTAAAAAAAAGAAGAAAAACTTCATTTTTTGGAAACTGAGATAGGCACGAAATGATGTACCACGATACGAATAACCTTTAAAATTGGGCCAATAGTTAAAAATGACACGAAGTGGCCCAAATCCTCCTCCTCTCTCTAAAATTTTTCTCCTTTATTTTCCAACTATCTAGCATAAAATGAATGTGTTTGTTGTGAAAAAAAAAGATATTTTAAACGTAAAAAGTTGCCTAGCGCTGGGGTGCCACTATTCAAGCACCGAGGCACCACTGTTCCAATTCTGGGGTGCCACTATTCCTGCATTATGGTGCTAGTTTATTTTTAAAAATCTCGAACTCACAGCATTAAGGCACCACTATTCAAGCATTTGGGCTATAGAGGAAAATTTTAGATTTCACAAACATGTATTTAGGCTTTAGAAACTGCTCCAAAGTACATATAGACCTTTTTTCATGCATACAAATCATTCTTAAGCACATGTGAAAGAGTTCAAATACAAAATTCAATAGATTGCTTGACTTTTAGTTGGGTTAGACCGAGTTGAACTGCACACTAAACCTGGAGGTATTAGATAGCTACCACACACGAAGAATTACCCTGTAATTCTATAGCATTGTTCTGCATGTCTTCTCTTACACCATACACATTATGGGTTACTTTGAGTGGATGCTTTCATAATCTTATTAGTCTTTTTCATACTGCAGTCACCCATTATACTGAATGGTAGAGGTTTTTTTTTGAAGTTCTATATTCATACTACTTCATCTATCATGAGACATCTATGAAACCATATAAACAAACTTTAATACACCCTTAGGTGTAATTGAAGCTTCTCCTGCATCTTATTCAATAAAAAAAAAAATCCTCTTTGGCTCCATCTACTTTTACCTGATCAATTAAACAAATCTTTAAAATATAATATAGATTCACTTATGTATACAACATATGTTCATGATTACATGTATACAACATATGTTCATGAATACGATCTAATAGAATGTGTGCAACAATTGTTCATTAATGTAAAATACAACCCCATTTTTACCTCCTCTCATAATTAATCCTATGGCTCTACTTATAATTAAAATTTTCCAATAATCATTGCTCTGATACCATTTTATAAGGTCTCAAGACCTAAATTAAAATAATTACATATTTTTATCTTCTATATATCAATAAGTGCTTGCTAATTTAATTTCATTTATATAAACAATAGAAAATAAAAAAGAACTACTATTAATCCAATATTTACATATTGATCCAACCTAAAATAACATATACAATAGCGATGATATTCAACCAAAATATATCATGCTGTAAAAGAATAAAAGACTCATAGATGAAGAAAGAAAACCTAAGCCATCTTTCTAGATCGTCCTCACTCCACAAGATTTTTACCCTTACCCAAAATATGTAAAAACTGCATAATGTGCACATAGCCCAGCAAGTAACTATTATCTATAACCAAAATTAATGCATAAAATAGAAATGGTAAATATAAAATTATGGGAAGTCAATATGAACAATATAATGTATTCATATAATTCATAGTCTTGTCATATATATTTATCAATCATATCCTCATTATATATCATATGTTCAAATCAATACCCTTTTAATTCAATGCATATGAGACATGATAATTAATCATCCATTCTCATCAATTAATTATATCATCAATTAATCAATCACTTTATATAATATCTTACATATCATTAGTCTTATCAGTTATCAATCTTATGAGTCACATTTATAATTAGTTTATTGATCATACTATCATCAATCTATCACATATATCACTGGTCATCAATCTTATGTGTTATTTATCATTGATTATATTTATCATTTTTCTTTTCTATCATATATATCATTGGTCATCTATCATAGATTAAATCTCTTATTTATCATATCTACCATCTTTATCACATATTATTTATCAGCCTCTCATCAATTATATATCATTCATCAATCTTATCAATCATACTAATTATAAGTCTATCATCAATCATATCATTCATATCAGTATCAATCTCATATGTATCATATAGTATATTAATTCATTTATTTTACATGTTCTTATATGTACCTCATATCATAATAACAAATACCCTACACACAACATATGCAATTATCATAACATATAGATTTATCTAGAATGCTCATTAATATGCCATAATGCATGTTATTCTAAATGGAAAGTAATCATATGCATGTCATGTATCTCATATCCATATTTAGTACAATAACACATGATCATCTTGTTCATAAATTTCCTTACTCAATATAATGACAATACATATAAGCTTAAACATTTAATTAAACCTCAATATAAACCAGTCAAAATACTCAAAATGACATCATTTTCCACATATCAAAAGTTAAATGGTGAAAGTTCACTAAAATAAGAGAGATCATATTTTTATCAATTTAGGAGAGAGAAATATACCAAACTCAGAATCATTAAAAATAGATGTAGAGTAGAGGTTACTTACAATGATCAAATTAAATTTTGTTATTATAAGCGATGGGCAAATAAGCCCCAAAAAGCATGATCTCTTCTCTCCTCTCTCCATTCTCTTCTCATCATTTCTTTTCTTCCATGGTAAGGCAAATCAAATGAGGATAGATGGATTAGAAATAATTGGATAAGATATTTTAATATTTAATATTTAATATCCATCATTCTAAATTAGCATCAGAACACTCAAATTCCTAGCTATATAATGCTCTCAGAGAATCTTTTAGAATATCTTAAAATATCTTCATTTGAGACCCAATGCCATGATGGAGCCACCCCAACGCCACAACACACACCCATTTTGTCCAAAAATTTGAGAGCTCAACACTTGTGTATCATAGTGCTTGTAGAGCAAATTTTTTAAATATGGAATTTGGGTTATTATCAAGGTTTTGAAAACTGGACCGGACAACGAACCAGAACAAGGAGAGGTTCACGGTTCGACCGATCTAACCAGGGTCGAACCGGATGACGTGATAAATAATAAGTATTATTTAAATTTAATACAATTAAGATAAAAATAATGTTATAATTCAAAGTATGAGATAAAAAATTAAATTAAAAAAAAACTATGAAACATAAAAACTTATATAATTAAGTAAAATAATTATTTTAAAATCTCACATAAAAGTAAAAAAAAATTAAATATCATAATTATAAGAATTTACACTCAAAAAAATATGATAATTTTAAATTTGAATATTTTTCAAATTTTAAATTTAATTTATATATAACCATATAATTTAATATATATTATTATTAATTTATGTTACATATTTAATATAAATTTAATTCTAACATAAGTTTATAAATTTAATATAAATTATTCTTATTTTATATTATATGATTAAATATATTTTACATGTTTATGATATATTGTATACAAAAGTTATTTTATAAATTTATATCTAAAATCATTAATAAATAAATAAAATTATTAATGATAAATTATTTTTTATTATGTATAAATAAATAAATTTTTATTATTAACTAATAAATAATTATCACTCACATAAAAAATAATTAATTAAAAAATCTGTTTAAAAATAGGTTTTATATCCATTATATATGCTATGAACTCATACACTCCTCATCTCTTTTCTTTAGTCCCACATCCCTTAGAAACACTTTCTTACTATTGTTTATATAGTATATTTAGATTCCTTGCACAAAGAGAGCACATGGGGAGGTCATGTGAAGATGTTTCATGATGCTTCGAGGATAAAAGTACTTATTATATAAAATGTACATAACTTTAATTAAATGTTTTTAATATATATTAATTTATTTATTAAAAAAAAAATACTTAAAATTTGTGAGATTTGAACCGGCCGGTTCAAAAATAACTGGACCGGTTCGCTGGTTGAACCGGCGGTTCTGACCGGTTCAGTTCGGTTCTTTGCAGAACCGGTTTTAGGGCTGAACTGGACCGGCCTTGTGACCGGTTCACGGTTGAACCTGTCGAACTGGCCGGTCCGGTCCGATTTTTAAAGCACTGGTTATTATAGTCCACTCCCAAAAGATCCTTCTCTTTGGGTATTGTACTATATCATCCTCCTTTAACACTCAGCTAGGCAGAGAAGTCATTCTCTCTTATCAGGTGGAGAATGACATTTATAAACTCTTTTTTCCCCCAAAAATCTCCTTCTTTCAGCTTCCCCTCACGGTGGAGTTGACGTTCCCTACCACTCCTCACATGACTGAGATGTTAATCCCTCTAATTTCTTCTCTTATGGTGGAGATGGTGCTCCCTCCTTCTACTCCTCATAACTGCATAGATACCCTACTCATAGCCTCCTTGGCTAGTAAGTCTTTCGTCTAATGACTCTTTCCTAGATCTCTTCTCTAAGAGCTCCGTAGCCAAAGCACAAAAGTGTCAAGGTGCAGGCTGATATAAATAACCATATGATTCCCTCACACCCCATGAAACCCTCAAGACCCTCAACCTCACCTCCTGTCTCTCCCAAGTGATTTGAACACTCTATTAAAAGCAATGAGTGAGACCCTTTCCCTCTCTTACGCTCTCTCTCTCTCTCTCTATAGAGAAACATCTTGACCTACTCAACATAAACCCTTAGGGTAGGTCTTATGTTAATTAAATAAAGTGGGTTATTTAAATAAAACTCTAATTTTAAATTTAATGCTTCTGATCATGCAATATAATACTTGAATCATACTATCTGATTTGTTCAATTACCATCACATATCGTCATGTACGTTATAAGTTGCACAATACGATTGGTTATATCAAATAAGACATTGCCTAGGATGAACAAAGTTTAAATTTTAAATTTATCTAATTTTGCTAATATAGATTCGATGATGGGGTTTATCAAAATAGTTGATTGTCTTGTATGATTAAAGGTCGCATAATACAATCTATATACTGGAATTAATTTCTGATTTAACCTATCATACAATATGATTGGGATCACATAATATGATTTAATAGAAACTTTCAAATATTCAATTTTCATACCCCTTGTGAGTGTGTGCTCATTTTTTAACCAACATACACCTAATTATAAAAATGACTCAAGGAAATGGAGAAAAAGTACAAAATTTTAATACAAATTGAATTAACTTTAAGACTAGACTATTTTAAGTCTGCTTCATTAATCTAGCTAGTTTGGTGTATGTTGTACATGAAATTTTTTGTAACACAAAAAAGAAGCAAGCATAAGTAAATAATTACACCAATAATATTTGTAATCATCAAAACACTAGGTCTTGCTCTTGCAATTCAATAATTTGGAGTTGCATTAAATGAGGCACCAAGATCTACTACCCAAAATTCAAAATCGGCGAATCACTTTAAAAATTCTTCTGTAGAAATATTTGTAAAATGATTTTTATCTTAACTTCCACCACCAAATTTCTTTGGAACATTACAGTCCTTCCATAAGTGCCATTTCTTTTCACAATTTGGGCACTCAAACTTCCCTATTCTTTGAATCGTCAAATTGTATTTTTTCATCATAGCACTTTGATTCACCACCATCTATCAACAATAAATAATATAAGGAAAGATAGTACCATTGTTATGATAGTCCTAGAGTTTATAAAGAAATTTACCCATATAATTGATAGGCTTTGGTTCAAGTTTAATGCTGAATCTTGCATCAATACGGCTATGCATCACTCTTATTTTTTCCAAAAAAGATAAAGTGTATTAAAAAAGAATATAAAGATACTTAAATTATTGGAAACATGCATTAAAAGAGAAGCACAATATTAAATTAAGTGTTGCAGAGATGAGAATGCTCAGGTGGATGAGTGGCTTTAATCTTAAAGCGGATACGAAAATAGCATATATATGAAAAGGTTTGAGTAGCTCTAGTGGAAGATAATATTAGAGAGTCACCTTAGATGGTTTGGTCACATAAAATGGTGGCCTTCTGATGACCCGGTTAGAATAGTAGATGTATTAGATTTAACTTATACTAAGAAATCTAGAGGTAGACCTAAAAAGACTTTGTTAGAAAATATTAGAAATTACCTTTCTTTATTAGATTGATGAGAATTTGCCCCTTAACAAGACACAATGGAGAAAAAAGGATTCATGTAGCCAAGCTCACATAGTGGGATAAAGGCTTGTTGTTGTTGTATTGATTCATACAATGAGATCAATTAATTATTAATTTTATACTATCGGAGTTTCAAATTAGCTATTTTTTAATAAGGATTTTACATTATTTTAATCTGTTTTATATATATACATATATAGTTAGAGTATAGATAAATAAATAAATAACTAAATAAATAATTCTAATCCCTTATTTAAGTTGGTTTCAAATTTATTCTATTTTTAATGTACATTTATTTAAATATTTATTTAGATTAAAATTTATAATTTTATTCATTTTAAATTGAACGGGAAATAAAAAATGCCAAGGCAACTTTTTTAAAAAAGAATGCATATTAAAATGAAATATAATATAAAAATAATGCAGTCCATTTGACATATATAAAGTTATTTGCCTCATTTTAAAATAAATGCAAGTGATTTTGTTTATTTGAAATAAATGAATACAATATAAAGCTCACTAATAGTGGTGGCTGGTAAGCAGTAGCTAGGGCAAATGGCTTATGAAGCTGGTAGGCCAGGGCGGGTGTTGGGGAATTGTAGGGACTGTGACGAGCAACAATGGAGGCAGCAGCGAATGACAGCCACGACTACAATGTTTTGTGGCAAGAAGTGTTCAGTGGTGCATGTGAGGGTCGGAGACAGCTTGCGGCTGTAATGGTAATGAATTTACAATATATCAATCAAATCTAATAATTTTCAAATACTCAAAAATTAACTAGAGGCCAATTTCAAATTCATCAATGAATTATATTATATTCAAAACACATGCAACCAAAATAATTAAAATTCTGAAATACATTTATTTAAAATATATTACACAACAAATGAAAATAACCAAAAGGCATTTCAGTTATAATATAATTCTCTTTTAATTCAGTTCTCAAGTTCTATCCAAACAAAATATCTTAAGTTTAGACAGCGACAGAGAGTTATGTTTTTTAATTTTTTTCAATTAATGATCAAAATACTTCATTAGTAAATGGATGAGAAAAATAATTATGAAGAGGATGTGATATATTACCCAACCTTGGAGGCCTACTTCATATTAAATAAGACATTATTGGTATATAAAAATTACCCATAATTTCATATATATTTAAATTTATATAATTTTTATTATGATTGAATAGAAATTATTAATGAAAAATATTTATTCATGTTGCGTCCTGAAATATTCGCAGCAGTAGAGAAATATATAGTTTAACGTCTTAGCATTGTACAAAGATCCAGCACACAAGCAGATAAGAGAGGATGTATCGTTCATAAGTGACACCAGAGTTTTTACATGGAAATCCCTGAAAAAGGGGAAAAACCACGGGGCCTTGCCCAGTTTGAATGAGTCAACTAGTATTTGTAGTCGATTACAAATGAGGCCCTTCCTTGGGAGAAGGCCTTAGCTTGATGTCACAAATGTACATCATATAGAGTGTATTACATGGTGGGAGTTACAATAGATGTGTTTATTTTGTCGACACGACCATAGTCGATAGGATGGAGGTCGAAAAGACCATTGTCTGGTGATGGAGGCCGGAAGGACCATAGTAAGCGATAGAGGTCAGAAGGATCGTAGTCGGCAGAAGATCGGGGTCAGAAAGACCTTTATCTATTGATGGAGGTCGGAAGGACCATAGTAGGCGGCGGAGGTCAAAAGAACCGTAGTTGGCAGGAGACCGGGGTCAGAAAGGATGCTGTCTGTTAATGGAGGTTTGAAGGACTATAGTAGGCGACGGAGGTCAGAAGGACCGTAGTCAGCAGGAGACTATGGTTAGAAAGACAGTTGTAGTAGGGTGGTACTCTGGTAGAACTCTGGGCGTCAAGTGGTGGCCGAGCAGAAGTTTGGGCCTCAAGTGGTGTCCTGGTGGAGCACAGGGCCTCAAGTGGCGGTTCGGAGGATGTGAGGGCCTCAAGTGGTGGTGCGGCGGAGCAACGACATCAAGCGGTGGTCCGACGGAGGTGAGGGCCTCAAGTGGTGGTTCAACGGAGCAACGGCGTCAGGTGGTGGTCCGGCGTAGGTGAGGGCCTAAAACGGTGGTTCGGCAAAGCAACGACGTCAGGTGGTCGTCCGGCAGAGGTGAGGGCCTCAAGTGGTGGTCCGGCGGAGGTGAGGGCCTCAAGAAGTGGTTTGGCAGAGCAATGACATAAGGTGGTGGTCCAGCGGAGGTGAGGGCCTCAAGTGGTGGTCCGGAGGAGTAATGACGTCAAGTGGTGGTCCGGCGGAGGTGTGGTCCTCAAGTGGTGGTTCGATAGAGCAACGGCGTCAGTGGTGGTCCAGTGGAGGTGAGGGCCTCAAGTGGTGGTCCGGTGGAGGTGAGGGCCTCAAGTGGTGGTTCGGCGGAGCAACGACGTCAGGCGGTGGTCCGGCGGAGGTGAGGGCCTCAAGTGGTGGTCCGGCGGAAGTCCGATAGTGGCCGAGGAGGAGCTTCTTCCTTCTGTTCTTCCTTCTTCTCTTCTTGCTTGGATCCCCCTTCAAGAGGAGGAGGGATATATTTATAGATTTCTGGAGTGGCATGACCCGCAAATAGGCGAGAGATCAAGGGTAAATGGGGAGTGGTTGGATGTACGGCCGATATGGAATCCCTTGATCATACACTGTTCGTCAGACATTTGAAGGCCTTAATGATATTGGAATTCAACGATCTTAGGCTTGTTGGATTTGTCTCGTCAAGCTGCTCGATTCGACTATAAGCACGTCATGTTTGGAAACCATTTGCTAACCCAAATTATGGTTTGAACCTTCCAACATCGCTAATGGTCCTTGATTTGGATTCAGATTGAGTCGAATATGGTGTAGTTGGGTTCGTATTTCCGAGAGGTTCAGTTCGACTATAAGTTTGCTAAGATCGGAGTTTGGATAGTCCAAATTTTAATTTCAGAAGTTTCATCTTGATTTTGCATTGAGATTCATGCCCAATCAAGATAATTTTTTGATGACGTATCAATTCATATTTTGTATATATAATTAATTATTTTAAATTCAGTGTCAACGTCAGCTGACCTGTAATTATTCTGAGTTGATTGACGAGGATCCAATTATGAGGTTCGGTGCAGAGTCTGTTGTCGCAAGAAATCTAAAAAAAACAAATTGTATTAACAATCATGATCGAGACGTTGCATTAATTTTTGTATAGTTGAACTTAGACAATTATTTTTACTATTTTTTACAATAAATTTTTAGTATTAAAAATTTAAATTAAAAAAATTATATTAAAAAATAATTTTATTAAACAGTAAAAAAATTATCCCAAATAAAATCTAATTTTTAGATACATCGGATTATTATTTTTATTGGACCTTAGACATTATGTCGAATCAGATTGTATTTACCAATGAGATATGCATCAGATTGATTTTTTTTTTTTTTTTTACAATTTTTTATGACTTAATCTCTGTTACCTTTCTTTGTGGTTAACATGAAATTATGTAAATATTTGAATTTAGGATTTTTTAAGTAATAAATTTATGTTTTATCCTCTTTTAAAATTTGAATTATAATATTATATTTTAGTTATTATTAAGGGCACACTCATAATAGGGGCATTTAGGGCTTGTGTCCTCATTGGATTGATCTAATGATGCTAGAGTGCTCATATAATCTCATTAAAATTTTTAATGGTTATGTGGTAAAGATAAGTTGGCAACAACATAACATGCTTTCCATCAATCTAATGGTTGAGTGTATGGTGTAAGCATTCTTCTCATAAACATTTTATTGTGTTGCCTCTCACCTACATATCTTGGCAGTAACCATTTGTGAGAGAGCTGAAGTTCCCTCCACCTTTACTCGCGTGGATGCCACCTTCAGGAGAGATTAAGAGAGGAGAGTGAACAATAGCCATTGTCACACATTCTTTAATCGTTTTGAATACAAGAGAAATTCAAGAAGAATGAGTAAGAAGAGAAGCTTTATTACGGCTTCATGGCCTCCACACTCATAGCTTCCATTTTCTTCAAATTATCATCTTCTAAATTATAATGCCTTTATTTATATTATGATATCATTTACCTTTTTTATCTTCATTAATAAAAATTTTGATGAGTTTTCTAACATAGGAGATTGTTTAGAAACCGTAGTCTCCCTTTTCCCCTTTACCCCATTACTTGGATATTCTTCTCCTCTCTCTCATGTCGTACTAGAGGCTAGCCCTCATTTCCCTCCATGAAATCCCCTTCCTCTTCGCATCATGCATCATTGCTAAGCTCTTTCAACAAAGATAACCCTACCTCTCTTTACAAGATGTTATTATCAAGGGTCTTTATCCACCCATTACTTCCCTCCCCTAATCTAAAACCAAAACCAAAACATTCCCTTTACTCCTCATAGCTACTTAGTACTAAAAACATTGAAAATCCCACTTATATAAAAATAATCTTAACTCTAACTCCTTACTCATACTCATCAGCTATGTTCCTCCATTAGACTCGATGGTTCATTTTTTCTAAGGAAGATATTCAAGATGGATCAAAGGAATAGGATTTATTCACATCAATATGACAGTTCTAGTCATAATATCAATAACACTATTTAGTACAAGTAACAACATCAGTATTGTTAGTGACAATCATAATAATAACAAAATTAATAAGTAATAGTAACTAGAACAATAATTAGTGTTTATAATATTAATATCTATAAATTATTAATATCGATCAGTAATAATATTCAAATATTCAGAAAATAGTATATTTAGGGTATCTTAAAAAGCTCATGCACTTATAACTCTCAATTAATCACCCTTTATGACTTCCAATAAGTGTAATCCTTATAACTCCCTTTGAATCATGTGAATCAATCACCATGACTCCTAATAACTTCCAATCAATCTCCAACTTCTTTTGACTCCCATCCATCGACTCCCATTAGTAGACAAAGTGAATCTTGAGGATATCATATCATATATATGATATCAATCAATACATCATATCATATTCAGGCTAATAATAAACATTCTTGTATAACTCAATCATATCAATCATTTCAATACATATTACCTTATAGTCTTATCATGTCAAATTATAGTATAACACTTTTCAACCTATTTTTTGTTTGTCTGTTTTCCTAATGATTATATATATAAATTCTTATACACATATTTAATCAGTGAAAATGGAATAAAATCATATCATATTATTCATAATGATCAAATCTATAACATATAAAAAATTATATGGTGAAAGCTTATAAAATCATGATATAATGCATTTTAGGAAGATTTAGGAGAGATAAATTTTGTAGAAATCAAAATTATCAAAAAGAAAAGTAAGTAGACAATTACTTACAATGAATTGGATAAAATTTATAATAGAAATGATAGACAAATTTGACCCAATGACCTTTATCTCCTTTCTTTTTTTTTCACCTCATCTAATTTCTTCTTGGCTAAGCAACCAAGTGAGGGATGTAGTTCGGAGAGGCAGGGATATTTATAATAAAATATTGTTAGTGGCCTAGCACCCTAGCACTCTACTTCATAATTATAATATTTTTCAAATAAATTCATTTTGCACTTTTGTGTTATTACATAATCTATCATTGCTCTCATATTATAAAGGTTTCTTCCAATTTAAACTCTCCTCCCCTGATGATTACAATATGACATGATTAGGAGGTCCCTAGACCTTTTATGGGAAGCAATTCATTTTTTTATAAAAGTGATCACTGTAGTTTAGATTTAAGCATGAGGAATTTTCCTTTATTGCGCTTTGGGTTAAGATTCATGACCATCCCTATTCCTCCTAAAATGTTACTAGTTTTTTTCCAAAATTGTGAGCTCTATTGGCCCACCTCTAGCAGTTGATTCCCTTGTAATAGCAAAAATAAGATTGACCTTCACTAGGGTTTGTATTCAAATTAAAAAAAAAATGCCCACTCCCTAATGAAATTTCCATCTCCATTATTAATAAAACCCAAGCTCTTTTAGTTTAGTATATCTAGAAGATGTCTCCTTATAGCGGTTGCGTATTTTTATTTCACCCTTTAAAATTCTACCCATAAACCCCTTTTATGAACCACACAATAATATTCCCTAATGAAAGTAGAATCAGGAGGCTGAGAACATTCAATATTAATTCTATCTCATAACCTACTAAAAAGGCATCCAAAGACACGTGCTAATATAACATATTTCAATTTTCACCCTACCTTAAAACAATCCATAATAGCATAGATAACTTCGTAGTGGAATCACCTCCAAAATACCCCACTACTAAAAATCTCCAAACACTAAAAAATTTAAACTGACTTACATTTGATCACCCCTCTCTTCTAACCCTTTATTATATAATACCCATGTTCTTGTCATGAATCCAAATATATTTTCCATGTTAAATCCTAACATGGAAGCCACCATCCAAAGCATTTTTAATTCTCATGATAACCTAAATAACAGCCAACTTATATCTACAAAAGCTCTTTCATTAGCAAAGGATACGAAAATGAACACCCAATCCTTAAAATAATAATAATTACCCTTATTTGGCCTTTTAGATTATTAGAGGTTTTAATGGCTTGGACAAGGTTCTTAATTGCAGGAACCTTATCCGAAAATTCAATCTTAAACACCTTGGTATTTTGGAAGCTAAAATGTATAATAATAATTTGTTTAATATGTGGTTTTTGAATTCCCCAAAAGTGCTTGATAATGAAAGTAATGTCAACAATTTTATATTATCCCTTCTTAGAAGAATTTGGATAAAATGAGATGCCTTTTATATCAATTTCATTCCCAAATTTTCTAATAATCAAATTGTTTGGGGCATTATAACTTATCTGAACCTTTAACCATTCTTCTTTTGGTTGTAATGCCTCAAATTCTGCAGATGAAAGAAGAAATCTTTAGAAGGTTCTAAAAGACATTGGTGACATTGCTTACAACCTAATCCAACAACAAGAATAATCTTCCTATTCAAATTAAGTTAGATAGGGTTTTAATAAATGTTTTTTGGTTGGATATATTTCTCTCTTCATTTTATAAGGTAGTCATCCATTCTTATCTCTTCAAACCTTATTTTTTTATATAAAAATATTTGAGTATGCTACCTAAATTTTGAGGCTCCCTCTATGCTACTTTCTTATGCATGGCTGAGAAAAAAGACTTATTTCCTCCATTTATGATAAATTGAAGTATATGAGATAAATCATTAAATTCAAAATTTAGAATTTAGCTACTCACCTTTCTAGTTTAGTGAATGAACTTTAACATAAAGAACGCCTTTTTTACCCTACTTAATTTTGATCCTCTCAATCTCAATCTCAATGATAAGGCCAAGGGGATCACTAAGCATTTTTCCACCTCCTTCTAAGTGTGGTTTTCTTGTATTATGCAAAGTGGGAAATCTATGTGGCTTACAAAGGTTGTGGATGACCTTCACTATATTTATGGAAAAATTAAAGGTAAAAAATATATAACCTCATTAAGGAAATTGCCATATCTAATGGGACTTTCTCTTCCCCATCAGCTATTACTAAAGCTGGCATTTCTCTTTTCAAATCTCTTTTCAATCTCTCTACTCCTACTTCTAACCAGGATACCTCTTCTCCTGCTAGGAAAGACATATACTCTCTTTGCTCACTGCTCCCATAACAGATAAGAAATTAGAGATATGATTTTTATCTCTGATAATATTCTACCTATAGATATAATGATTTCACCTTTGGGTTCTACACGTCCACTTTAGATATTATTAGTGATTTGTATAGGTATGCAAGATTATTAAATATTTTTAAAATCTACTCCCAAAGAAATGATCATTCTTACTCCCAAATCTCAAAATACTAGAAGAGTTTTTTATATCAGGCATATCTCTTTATGTAACGCATTTTATAAAATTATAGCTAAATTATTGGTAGCAAGAAAAAACCCTATTATACCATATGTTATTTATCCTTCATAAGATAGCTTTTTCTCTAATAGGATGTTAATGGATAATATTATTCTTCCTAGAGAAGTCATAGTTGATTTTTAAATGAACAAAAAATAATGTATTTTTTGTGTTAAACTTAATATTTTCAATCCTTTAGATTTAGTTTCTAGAAAATATATTCTATACATACTCCATTATTAGATTCAATTTCTAGATAATACCTTCTACTCATATTCCATTAGAAAATACTTTCTTGACACTTTTATTGAGTGTATCAGAACTTGTATTAAAAATGTACATTTCTCCCTTTATATTAATGGCTCTTTGATTATTCGACTGGCTTAAGACAAGGCTACCCACCATCTCCTTATTTATTTTATATTACCATAGATTGATTATCTAACCTTTTTGAACTTGCTTCCTTTGATAAATCTAATGATATTATTAAAATGGGGGATGCTCAGCTTTCTATCTTCTCTATGCTGATATCTTTTTATTTAGGAAAGGCTAGCATATCTAATATGTAATCACTTAAATGAATCATACTCTAATTCTATATTGCTTCTATCTTAACTATAAATCCTTATTTAAAAAAAAAATTCTATTTTTTGTCAAAACATGCCCACCTCTAGAATTCTAAATCTCAAAGTTAAAAGTGTCGTGTTTTAGTATTTAGGGCTTCCTATTCGTGTTAGGAGAAATTTTCTCTCTAATATCTAGCCTCTTTTGTCCAAAGAAACTAATCATTTAGAAGGGTGGAAGGTGATTAAGTCTTTATCCTTCACTGGTAGCCTTCAATTCATAAAATTCTCTATATAAAACTCAATTGCTTATTATATTAGGGGCTCTATATTACCTAACAATTTTTTTAAATTTCTCAACAAATTCTGTGCTAGGTTCCTTTCTCATGGTGATATTACTCCCGAAAAAATGTACCTTGTTGCATGGAAGGAATACATGCAAACTGATGATGTTTAGTGGCCTTGGGATCCTTGCTCTCTCTAAAATTTCCTTTAGTTTTAGTAGCTCTCTTATCTAATGATTTTTTAACTATAACAGCCCTCTTGTTAGGTGGTGCATGGAAAAAATAAACACAGCTCATTTTGGAAACCTTATCATAAATTGTTGGAAAAAAATGAAGAAGGCAACATTTTAAATTCAAAATTTGATTTCATTTCAAATTCATTTTAGTGCAAACTTTCTCTTCTTTGGGATCCATGGCTTGTTGGAAAATTTGTTTGTGAGCTTTATAGAAATTCTTTTACCTTTAGTAAAGAGCACTCTAATATTGCTTCTATTCCAATTTATTTAGAAAGCAGGACTCCACTTTTTTGTTTGGAGGTGAGTTTCAAACCTTTATGTTATCTTAATTTTTTATTTTTACACATTTATGTTTCGTTTGAGACTGCTTTCTTACTACTTCTTAAAGTAAATTTTTAGTACAAAAAATTAATTTTTGTTCTAGAAAGCTGCTTTAAAAGCATTAATAAAGTCATCCCAAACAAAGCCTTAGTTTGACCCATTCAAATCTGGCATAAAAGGTGTGCCTTGAAGTTCTAGGTTTTTCTTATGCCATAATAACATGGAGAATATTACACAGCTCACCTTGTTCTGCTGGTTTGGAGCTAGTTATCAACCAAGAGTTCTTAGATTCGAGTATTACATATGTGATTTATGTATGAGTTTGTCTTAGTTGGCCTAATTGTCCCCCAAAGAAAAAAAACTTGGAGAATATTGAACAACTATTATATAAATGGGTTCCTGTACAGTGATGTAAAGCATTCTCTCAATTATAAAACATCCTTTGCTCACCCATGGATGGTCTTTTCTCTAGGTTTGGGCAACCAAGAAAGTTGGAATTAGGGTTGTTAGTGAGTCCAACCAACTCATGAGCTAGTTCGGGCTAGGCTTGATGACTCATGAGTTAAGCTCGATAAGTTAATGAAACAAGCTTAAGCTAGCCTCGACCCGACTTGTTAGCTAGGGAGCTAACTCGTTTAAAAACATTAATATAAAATATACTTAAAATATATTATAATTCAAAATTTTAAGTATAAAATTATTAAAAATATTTAAAAAATTATATCTCACTTTCTTATATTAAGTGATTCTTTATTATTATTTTTTAATAATTTATCATTCTTTTTAATTTTTATAAGAATTATGGCTTAAATTATCATAGTTTTCTCTCTTTCATAATAAATGAGCCAGGTCATGAGCCACCTCGAACTCATAGAACAAAGCTAGAGCTTGAGCTCAAACTCAATTAATTAATTAAGCTCAAGCTCAAGTCATAAATGACTTGAGCGTGATTCAACTCGTTTACACTCCAATTGGATTCACTTTGGCATTTCTGCCTGCCTGCAGCTCCTCAATATGTATAACTTTGGCCTTTGAGTCCATAAATATTTACTAATATTTAATTGTTTTGATGCTTACTCTTTTTTTATATTTTTAATTTTTATTTTAGGGAAAACCCACGGAGGGGCCTACACATTTATATAAAAGGAAAAGTACAAGGTTCTTAAAGGGACCTCGAGCTCTCTACTGCTCAAACGAGTTACAAAAATAAAAATAAAAAACTCTATGAGCTCAAGATCCCAGATACACAAAAGTATAGAAAAACCTAGGTACATTCTATGGTGTGCACGAGAAGAAGCACCCAAAAAAGAGAGGAAGGAACAAATCAAAACCTTCAGCAAGAGCTTCTTGTCCAAAAAAAATGGTAGAAATATGACCTGCAAAAAAGAAAAAAATCTTGCAAAAAAGAGAGCAAAAACCTCTAAGATAGGCATAAAAACAAACAACACAATAAAAGGATAAAGTTCCACCAATGATAGATGTTAAGCCCACTCAAGATCCCGCAAAAAATAACCCACCTTGGTCCTCCAATTTTCCAGAAAATAGCAGGATAAGATCTGAAGACACACCAACCAGAACAGTACCCCCCAGCACACCTATCATTACTAGGAGAAACCAACCCAATAGACAACCTCCAAATAACATCAAGGCAAAGCTCGAGCAGACACCCATCAACTACTTTCCTCATAGCAATAATGCCCCAGGTAGCATGACATTGTAAGGGCAAACAGAAAGGCCCCAAACAGCACAAACATAGAGAACCAAAATCCAAGCACCTAGAAACCAAAATAGAGAGTAACAAGCCAACCAAAAAAGCCCACTAATGCTCCAGCGAAACCAAAGTTGAAGACACAAACTAGAACAGATACTTCAGCACAAAAAACAACCACTGAACACCGTACCCAGTACATACCAAAGGAACAACCAAAAACCAATCTCCAACATAAGAAACAACCAGTAAATATAGAATTTAATCGGGTAAGAATAGCTCAGGATGGAATGAAAGCCGTTAACATCATAAGGTAAGACCTGATGCCACTCAATCCAACCCAAAGGCCTCCCCCCGGCATACCAGAAATAAGCAGAAGGTAGCACCCAAAGAGACACCTAACCAAAATGAACCAGATAACACCAAACCAAAAACCAGAGCACCACCTTCCTGATAACCCAGGAAACACAGCAAGCCCTGGCCATACAACAATTCCCCACCCTACTAGAGTCTCAAGAATTCAACAAAGAAATCCCAAAGCACCCAGAAAGCTTAACATAGAAGAGAAAGACAACCAGCAAGAACTCATCAATGATCCAACCAAAAGCCCAATAATGCTCCAGCAAAATCAAACCAACCACCAAGCCCTGAAAGAGCTAGTCCCAGATAGCCAAGAAACCAACAAAATCCATCCCTCTTAGAACCCAAGGGAGGAGAGCAACAAGCAGGTCACCCATCAAATGGAGATTGCAATCATCACTCAACTTGAAAAAAACACAGTATAACCAGAAGAAATCCAATAATACAGAGAAAGCATGGCCAAGGACCCCGACCAGATAATAACTCAGACAAGACACCTCAAGCCCAAACTAACCAGCAAAGCTAGGCCAACTGAAAGAATCAGAAATACACAGGGGAAGAAAATTAACTTCTAATATAAGGAAATGAAACTTTATCTAATCTTAAGAGGTCTTTTAGAGGAGTAGGAGCATTGGATTCCACAATATCCATAAAACAATCAATCCCAGCCCCAAAACGAGCCAGCCAAATTGCACAAGCATTACCTTCCTTAACTACATTAAAAGTATCAACAGTGATGAAAACCAACAAATACTTAATATCCCTAACAATATAAAAAGCCTCAGCTTCACAAACTGAATCGACGTCATTAAAAAGACATTGAATATTAAAAGAGGTCCCAGTCTCAATAGTAATGCTAGCAATGTCAAGGGACATGCAACATCTTAAGCCATAAAGAATAGAAGTAAGAAGAGCAATAAGACGTTTACCATTATGAAGAGGCCCCACAAAGCTAAGAACAACATTACCAAGGAAATCTCTAATAATACCACCACACTCCATATTAGGACTAATATTATCAATACCAACATTCAGCTTGAAGCAACCCACATCAAGTTTAACCCAAGAGACAGAGCAAGAAAAAGGAGGGAGAAAAGAAACCTCTATCCTGATCCCTAATTCAGAAGAAGCATCACAATAGTCCTTACAATCTTTAAAAGAAAGAAAATTAACAGAAACCAAATTAAGCAGTTTATCCTTCACATTCTTAATAACCCGTTGAAAATCCATGTTAATGCCAATAAAAAGAGAATTGTTTCTATCAAACCAAATAAACCATAAAATCAGGGAAGGGGTAACATTTCTAATATAACCTTCAGAATTGACAAACCAAGCATTGTGAAGAGTAAGAATAGACATATTCACATTGAAACCATTTAATTTGAAGATATCATCAAAATAACACCAAGTTTTAACGGCAAGAGGGCTAGAAATAAAAACATGATGCATACTCTCAGAGTGAAAATAACTTTGACACGTAGAAGAAAGAACAAAATCTATTTTGATTAATTTGTCATATGTAGGAATAAATTTATGCAAAATTTTTCAAATGAAAGTAGCAACAGTAGATGGGATACTTTTATGCCAAATAATTAAAAAATACAAGTAACAACATTCTTTGTTCTAAAATTGTTCCAAGCATCTTTTAATCTAAAAATGCCATCACTAGCCAAATTACATAAAAGCACATAATTAGAATCCAAGTTTAAAGGAAGATTGAGAATTTTTTGAATGATACAATCAGGAAGAACATTAGCAAGCTTATCATAATCCCAATAGTTATCATTGATAAAATAATTCACCTTAATAGTAGTAGTAGATGTGGAATTAATGAGAGAATCAATAGAGCAAGAACTTAAACATTGATCATGCTACAAGAAAATATTACTACCCCCAATGCCCCAAGAGATATGAGGCTCCACCTCCCAACTGACCTTGCACATTCTCTGCCAAACTTTAGAATCACTAATATTAAAAGCACAAGTAGAAGGATGATTCCCCACACAATACTTAGAAAGCATAAATTTAGCCCACAAGGAAGACTTGACACGAAAATTAAACCATAACTTATAGGAGAAAGCATGGGCCAGGTCAGCCATGCTTTTGCAACCAAGGCCACCCTCTTTAAGAACCCCATAACACTTATCCCAGGAAGCCCAAGCAATTTTAGAGTTACTACTAACACCTTTCCAAAAACAACTTGTTAATGATTTTATCAATTCTATTACAAACTAAATTAGTAGGAAGAAGAGTTTGAAAAGATAGACAGGGAGAGAGCAGAGAACACTTCTAATCAGAATAAGCCTGCTCCCAAAAAAATCAGAAAATTAGACTCATAAGAATGTAGTTTATTCTGAATAGAGGTAATCAAATCATCAAATAAAAAAGATTTTTTTTTTGCCTCTAAACAACAAAATGCAAAGATACTTTATAGGGACAATGCACAAACCCAGTAAGATCTTTAATGACCGGGATACAATCAAGATGCATATTCTTAGAAACAAGATAACAACATTTCTGATTGTTCAAAGATAGGTCACTAATAGTGTAAAAGTAATGAAAGAAATCCATAAGTTTATTAATCATATTACGAGAAGCATTCATAAAAATGATGAAATCATCGACAAAATAAAGGTGGGATAAGGGAAACCCCCCTAGTTCTAAAATAAAAGTTGGGGTGATTATCAAACAAGTGAGCAATGCTTCTAGACAGATAATCCATAGCAATAATAAAAAGAGCAGGAGACATAGGGTCCCCTTGCCTTAAACCTGAGATGATTTAAAAAACCTAGAGCTCTTACCATTGATAATCAAAGAGAAATAAGAACCTTTAATGCAGTTTCTAATAAGGTTAATAAAAGTTAAGTTAAAACCAAATAGTTGCAAGATATTATAGATGAATTGCCAATTAATATTATCACAGGCTTTAGAGATATCAAGCTTTGAGGATAGAATTTTCAGCCCTCACCTTGTCCTCCAAATCATGGCAGAATTCCTGGGCAATCAAAATATTGTCAGAAATATTATGACCTTTAACAAATACCATTTGGAAAAGAGAAATAAGCTTAGGAAGAACAGAAGTAAGATAAGACATAAAATTTTTGGAAAGAAGTTTACTAAAAAAAGTACAAAGACTAATAGGTCTGAAATCATTCCAATTATTAGCATTATTATTCTTAGGGATAAGGAAAATAGAAGTCGAGGAGAAAAAATTAGGCATAGTATGACCAGCAAAAAAATCCAGAACCGCACCATAAAGATTCTCTTTAATAATATCCCAAGTTTTTTGAAAAAATTAGTTGTAAAGCCTTCAGGACCAGCCATAGAGTTGCCATTCATATCAAAAACAATATCTTTTAATTCATCTAAAGAAGGAATTCTAGAAAGAGATATATTATCCTCCACCGAGATGATATTACGAATAATAATAGGGTTAATAATATTAGTAGGGATAAAAACCTTATTGAGCCTAACCTGAAAGTGTTGAACAGCCAACATGGCAATCTCCTCAGTATTCTCAATAATAGAACCATCCTCACAAGTGATTTTATTAATATAATTTGAAATACGTTTCCATTTAACCAAAGCATGAAAATACTTTGTATTATTATCACCTTCCAACAGGTGCTTAGTAGTAGCCTTTTATTTCCAAAAGGTTTCCTCTAGGGCATGAAGTTTAAAGAGATTAGCCTTAGACTCTCTAAGTAAGGTAAAATTAGCATTAGAAGGAAAACTTTGACAATTAAGCTCAACATTATTAACATTCTCTTCAACATTTAAAATATTAGTAAATATATTTTTAAAAATATTATGGTTCCACTAGTTTATAACTTATTTAAGTCTTTTCAACTTAAACCAGATCTTATTCATACAAAAAATATAATTATTAGGGTGTAGTTGCGCATTCCAATTATCCTGAACAATACTCAGAAAAGAGTCATGTTGAAGCGACATACTTTGAAAATGAAATTGAGGGAAAGAGTTCACTTGTCTAGTATTAAGCGCAAGGAGTAAAGGAGAATTACCAGAAAGAGTACGACTAAGATACTCAATAGAAATGGAACTAAAAGAATTAATCTAGTTATCATTAAATAAAATGTGATCCAACCTTTACCAAAAATGCCCTCTATTTCAAGTAAACTGGTTACCATAGAAGCCAATGTCAATGAGATTACAATCCATAATCATATTATTAAAATATTTCATGGAATAAGAAACTCCCCCAATATGTTCTGAAGGGTTAGAGATTATATTAAAATCACCACCCACCAACCATGAAAACCTACACATGCTATGAAAATCAAGCAATTGCTCCCAAAGAACTTTTCTAATCCCACAAGAAGAGGCAGCATAAATGAAAGAAGCACAACAATTGATATTTAAAACTTCAATATTACAATGCAACACTTGAGTAAAATTATCAAGAATGTCAATACGAACGGGATCTTTCCAAAACATGTTTCAAACCAAGAAATCTAACAGTACTAATCAAATTAGAGACATTGACAAGAGGCTCAAGTAACACTAAAATAAAAATATTATGAATAGGACAAAGATTCTTAACCTACAAATGAGAGGAAGAAAAACCCAATATTCTTAACATTCCAAATAATCAATTAAACATAAATAATAATAATTACTGACTAGTTTGTGAACGAGTATTTCTACCTGATTGAAAAACAAGGTTCTTACTTTTCCTACCATTTTTACTTTGAACTTTAATAAAGCTAATATCATTATCATCTTTAGCATAACATTTAGCAGAAAATTCTAATTCCTCATTATCAGTAAGATCATCAAGAGTATGCTGAGAGGAAGAGGGGGACCTACAGTCAGCAATCACATGTTTTTCCTTACCCTTTTGAGAAAGCTCACCTTCCTCCAATAATTCATCATCCTCATTCACATTGCTTTTAAGACCAAGCTCAACATTTTCTTTTCAATCAAGGCCTTCTCATTAAATCCCAACATGTTATCAGAAATAATCCCTATCCCAACGTTTCCAATAACATCTTCCTGATTAAGAGCAAAACAAAGAACAACATCAACATTAACAGCTATGTTAGTATTTAATAAGCAATACATGACAGGCAAATCAGATGTAGAAGCACTTAAAGAGATAGAATCATTTAACCCTTGCTTATCCAAGTTTTCACAATCACTCGACAAACAAACCAAAGCCTCAGGCTGCACAATTGCAGTCATATCCACATTAATAGGGGCCGAATGTTCAATCACTAAAGGTAATGGACCAACATCCAGAGGTATAGGTGCATCATCCAACCTAGAATCATTTCCTTCAATTTCAACCACGAGCAGATTATCCTCCTAAACAAGAGGACCCTCTTTGCGTTCAGATTGTTTAGTTATAGCTTTATCTTTGCGGATTTGGGGATGCAACCTAAAACATTCACTAAAATCATGCCCATGCATTTTACAATGAGTACAAAAATAGGCAAATTTTCAAAATCCACTTTTTGGAAATAACCATTAAGCTCTGAGCCTAGCCAAACTTCAGTCGGATGCTTTTTAAAAACATTCAGTTCCACAAGAACCCGAGCCACAGAGGGTCGGGATATAGAAGCAGTGGCCTGATCAGTTGTAAAGGCTCACAAAAATCGAAGCAAGACCAAACAAAATTTGAGAATTAAAAAAATGCAATCTTAAGTTCGGAAAAGAAATCCACATAGGTGCAATAGGTGATTCTTCCCTCACATCAAAGTTAGGCGTCCATTTGAGGATATATATTCATTTGACAGGCTTGAATGTAGTAGGACCTTCACGTAAAGAACGACTATAATCCAGGTCGTTCGTTAACTGGATAGCCACATGATGAGGGTCTAGTAAACCAACGTGAAAAGCACCATGTAATTTCAAACTAACAAAAAAATTTCGGATCACATCCAAATTAGGGCGACGCAAGAGAAATTTACCAACTAGAGTAAGAGCAAATGGAGCGGCTAACTATGACACAATCGCATCATTGAACAAAAGCGTTGGGCACCCCTTAAAAGAGGAATGCACAAAGTGGAGTTTAGGAGCAGAGGAGGAACCATAAACAACATCCTTGAAGGATCGAGAACAAAAGCGTTGGGCACCCCTTAGGGGTGGAAGCTATCAGGGGGGGTTGATGACGACGGGGTCATCATCTCCCGAAGAGAAAACCGAAGGAAAACTCCAAACTAAACCACGAAAAGCTCAGAAGAAGGCTAAATATTAAGAACAGTAAGCGAGAAACCAAACCAGAAAGCCATAGGGCCAAGATCCACCGACCGAATGCCAACTTCCGAACATAAGCCCTAGATCGCCCAAAAAAAAAAAAAAAAAACATCAATCGATTACTTGTTCCGAGGAGAACTGAAGGACTTTTTTTGTCCCAACGATATGGAAAACAGGTTGGCAGTTTCATTTTTTGTCAACATCACATCAGTTTGGTCTCCGCACCAGTTAATAAATTTTAAATTTTACAAATTTCTCAAATTTATAATTTTTATTTTTCACATATAAAATAAATAAATGTTTTAGTTTTGAAATGTTTTTTTTTTTTTAAATATGGAATTTGCTTAAATCATGTGGTCCAAATATAGAGAAAACTCACATTTTGTCACATCATCTTCCTCGCCCGAGTCCACTGCTGGTCACTGTATCCACTTACTATTTATTAATTGTTGCCATTATCTTACCGGCTGCAGCAGGTAGGGGCGGAGTAAGAATTTTTTTTTTCCACTGATGAATTTAAAATTAACATCAAAATTTTAGTCGAATTTGGGATTGACATTGACGAATTAAAAAAAAAACTAAAATTTTAATATGAAAAAATAATTTGTGATGATAAAAAAATTATAATTAAGTGCAACACCTATTATTTCTCCCTAATTAATTAATTATCAACATTATGAAATATCATACATATGGATTTATACAAAATTTATTTGAATTTTATATAATTATCATTACAGGAATCTCACGTTTACCTGCTTCAGCTTTATTTAAAGCATCTATCCAAATTTATTTTAATTGATTATTATTATTTCTATAATCTTTAAGCAGTGAACTTCAATTTAAACTAAATTATTAATAGTTGTTCACAACAAGTTCAACAGTAGCTTAATTTCAAGTAAATTTGTTCTATATCTCATGTACTTATTTTAAATAGGCTTTTAAGAAAATGTGCACAATCAAAAGGTTTGGCAACTAGAAAGAGAAATTTTTTCGTGCAAATATCGGACAATCAAGAGACAAATCAAAATGTGTCATGTTATTTTTTGTTGTATCGTGGTTGTGTACCGGGTGAAATGACGAGTTCTGATTCGCCTCCAAACAATCCGGTATCCGCACAGAATAATTTCTCCCCCATGTCCCTACTGTAGCTCCGCCCAAGTTGTCCTTGTTCGCTACTCACTGCCATATCCATTACCTTGCATTGATTGTTGTCATTACCTTACCAAAATGTGGATTTCTCGGCTATCAATGTATTTAAGCAACCTTTGATGAGTTCTAGGTTGCGAGCAACATCATTTACGAAAGAGTCTTATTTTGAGAACTCTCAGGAAAATATTTCGAAGATTTCAGTAGCAAAGTATAGGGACGAGAACAATAATGACTTCAAGAACAAGTTTCTGAAACCTTGACAGCAAGAATCAAAATAAAGCTAGAGACAAAACAAGACGGAGGAAGAAGAGAGATTGGAAACAATAAAGTTTTATTGTATATATTTTCTATACAGTACATGAGTGTATATATAGACAAATAATGCACTAAATGACCAATGGTAGGAGACCACATGTTATCTTGATAACAGCTCAAGATGACGACATATCTAATAGGCCCCCTCAAGCTTGTGCATCCGGAGCGGTGACTAGCTTGATGGATAGAGTCTTGAAACGAGGTGATGAGAGGTGCTTGGCGAGCAAGTCGGCTAACTGATCTTTGGTAGAGATATGATGAACTTGGATGGTCTTGTCTTTAATACAACTACGAATGTAATGACAATCGACTTCAATGTGTTTGGTGCATGCGTGAAACAAAAGGTTGTTGGTCAGTGCGATAGCTGACGTATTGTCACAGAACAGTGGGGTGGCATTGGTTTGAGTGCAGTTGAGTTCTTGAAGAAGCCAGCGTATCCAAGTTATTTTGGTGGCAGCTGCGGCTAAAGCACGATATTCCGCTTCTGTGGAAGATCGAGCGACAACTGTTTGTTTCTTCACACTCCAGAAGATGAGGGATGATCCCAGGAAGTTGCAATAGCATGTAGTAGATTTTCTGTCGACTTCATCATCGGCCCAATCAGAATCTACGTAGGAGCGGAGTGTTAGTTTGTCACCAAAGAGAGGTAGACCGGTGTGAATTGTTCCATGTATGTATCTGAATAGACATTTGAGAGCTTCGAAGTGAGTGTTCGTTGGGTTATGCATGTGTTGATAGGCCTTGTTGACGGCAAATGAGAGATCCGGCCTCGTGAGAGTCAGGTATTGCAGTGAGCCAGCAAGTTGACAATATAATGAAGGTTTAGAAAAGGCATTAGAATTGGAAGTAATATGAGAGGTCTTAAGTTGAGAGGGTGTAAAGACTAGTTTGCTGTTAGACATACCTGCCCGAGAAATTAAGAATTATTTGTGTGAATCGGCTTTGATTGAGATGTAAGCTGTAAGTGGTGTGCACCACTTGAATTCCTAAAAACTGAGATAGGGTGCTGAGTTCCTTCATGGTGAATTTGGAGCTAGGGTTGTTGATGAGTTTCTTGATGGCCTTATGACAATTTTCGGTAAGAATAATGTCATCGACGTATACAAGAAAGTACAAGGGGACATCATTATTGTTGTAGATAAGTAGAGAGGTATCGGATGAGCTGAACCGAAAGCCAAGAGTTTGTAAGTGACCGAAGAGCATAGCGAACCATTCACGAGGAGATTGCTTAAAGTCAGACAGAGCCTTTTTCAACCGACAGAAATAATTGGGATGAAGTTCATCGACGAAGTCGATAGGTTGTTTCATATAAACTTTATGATTGAGGTTACCGTGTAGAAATGCGTTGGAGACATCGAGTTGATGGATTGGCCAACGGTGGTGTAAAGAGATGACAAGGAGAATTCTAACAGTGGGAATTTTTTAGACAGGGCTAAAGGTTTCTGTGTAATCCAGACCGCATTCTTGATTGAAACCTTTAGCTATGAGTCGGGCTTTGTAGCGAGCAAGAGTTCCGTCAGCTAAGTATTTGGTGTGAAACGTCAATTTGCAACCAAGGACATTTTTATGTGGAGTTGGGGGAACAAGGTCCCAAGTACCATGTGATTGAAGGGCTTAAAATTCTTCAGACATGACATTTTGCCAGTGAGCAGAGCGAGCCGCTTCATTATATGTGGTGGGATCATAAGAGGGAGTGGTGTGAATGAGATTAAAGATTGTTTTTCATTAATGATTGCTGGTTTTGGACCG
>NW_021319281.1:65071-99196 GCF_001605985.2 Dendrobium catenatum | reverse complement strand
ATGTGTAAGGTAGTGGGAGTAGTGTTGTTGGACGTGGAGGGAATGGCAGCGGGGTGGAGTGAGGCTCGGTGTGGAGCTAGAGGAGTTGGTAGGGACATTGTGATGATATGGAAAGATTGCTTCATTGAAGATTACATGCCCCGACCTATTTAAGTATGGAGACAACGACATCCTTTTTGTGATGACGCATATCCAATGAATACACACGGTATAGAGAGAGGGGAAAGTTTTGAATTGTTGTAGGGTATAGCCAGGGATAGGAAAGACAGCCGAAGATTTTGAGATGGTTATAGCTAGCTGGTTTGTGGTATAGAATATGATATGGGCTGACGATTTATTAGGTAGACTAAGGTGAGAAGGGCTTCTACCCAAAGAGACTAAGGGAGATGAGCGTCGATGAGAAGGATACAAATGGTTTCAAGAATGTGTTTGTGTTTTCATTCAGCGACACCATTTTGAGAGAGTGTGTAAGGGCAGGTGTATTAGTGGGTGATACCCAGTTGTTTGAAAATAGATTGGAATTTGAGATTTAGGAATTCGCCACCGCCGTCAAATCTGAAGGTCTTGATTTGAGCATTAAATTGGTTAGTTATCATTTTATTGAATTCAGTAAATTTAGTAAATACATCATATTTACTAAGCAAGGGATAAACCCAACAGAATTTGGAACAATTATTAATGAATGAAACATAATATTTGAATCCTTGAGTGGAGGTGATGGGGGCGGGACCCCAGACATCAGAATGCACTAAATCAAATGGTTTAAGACTACAGTTTGTAGAACGATCAAAAGGTGAACATTGGCTCTTAGCTAATCTACAAGAATTACAATGTGTACTAAGTTTATTATTACACAAAAAAGGAATGTGTTTGTGTTATTGTTGAATGGTGGTAGACGCTAGATGACCTAAGCGCTTATGCCAGAGATTGGAAATTTCTTGAGCTAAAAAGAGTGCAATAATTGCTTAGCAGAGAGCGGACCGAATGGCATATATGCCATCAAGGCATGGACCCATGAGTAGCAAGCAACCCGTCATCGAGTCATGAATTTGAAAACCATTAGCTGAGAATTTAATGGTACACTTGTTGTCCTTGGTTAGGTGACGGATGAAAATTAAGTTGAATGAGAGGTTAGGAACGTGAAGTAAGTGTTGGAGGTAGAGGTTACCTGACGAAGTTGGTAATATACCTTTATCAGAGTTGTGAATAAGAATTTGATTGTCGTTTCCTAGAGTGATTGATGAGCACTGGTGTAAGGCTTGATTGATTGAATCTGAGATAAATCAGATGTGAGGTGGCTGGTTGCACCTGTGTCTAGAATCCAATCGTTGGAATTGTTTGAGTTGGATGGGGCGAATAGGGCCATTTTGCTTGTTTGTTCCGATTATGGCTGACATGATGATGCCAACACTTAATGGAGGAATGTCTAACTTTGGAATAGATTTGGCATGTGATGGCTCTGGAGTTTTATTTGTCTGTGTGGGTTTGAGGAAAACGGCTAGAGGAGGAAGATCGACCTCGATTGGGAGGGTGAAGATCGCGGCCTCATCCGTGGTAAGTTGAGAGAGCCATTGAAGGATCGATAAGTTGAAGATTCTAAAGATCTTTGGTAGCTTCTTGAACCATATTTAATTCTTCGCTACAAAGGAGTGTGTAGATATCATCAAGGCTCAACGGTTGCAGCTTTGTCTGAATGGCTGTTTTAAACGCTTGGTAATGAGAGGGAAGACCGTTGAGGGCATAGAAGATAACTTCTTTAGGATCAAGTGGGGATACGGTTGCTGCGATGGCGTCAACTAAAGATTTAATTGCAAGCAGATATTGCGACATGTTCTAAATTTTCATGGATAGGTGATGGAGTTCATTCTGGAGCTGGATAGTTCTTGAACTGGTTGAAGATTGAAGGTGGTGGACGATTGTGTCCCAAATGTCGGAATAGTGGTCGAGAGAGAGGAAATAGGGGAGAATACTTGGTGTAATAATGGAATAGAGTGCGGTAGCAAGATTTTGGTCAAGAAGGCTCCAGGTTTAAAAGGAGAGAGAGTAGAGAAAGAGGGTGGTTCATGCTAAGAAGGACATGTATAGGTTCTGTTGAGGAAGCCATCGAACCCGTTCACTTTGAACATTTTGAGGACTTGAGAGTGCTAGATCAGATAGTTGTTAGCGGTGAGGTTGAGGGAGATGATGCCTTTAATGTTGCTCATAATAAATTTGAGCTGGTGAGGAATCAGTTACTGATCAAAGGGGGTGCTAGAGTTTCGCATGGCATCAGTTGTAGCAGTTGCCGATGAGGATGGACGGGATGCGCCGGAGAGGGGAAAAAAAGGAGGTTCACAAGAAGACCCACTCTGATACCATGAATCCTTGACAGCAAGAACCAAAAGAAAGCTAGAGATGAAAGAAAACGGAGGAAGAAGAGATATTGGAAACAATAAAGTTTTATTGTACATATTTTCTATACATTACATGAGTGTATATATAGACAAATAATGCAGTAAATGACTAGTGGTAGGAGGCCATGTGTTATCTTAATAAAAGCCCAAGATGATGACAAATCTAATAGTTTCTTCTAAGTGGATGATTACTTTTAAGCAATTTTGACATACTTTACCTATTCAATTTTTTACAAACATAATCATTTAACAAAATAATATAGATATGTAATAATTTAATTATGTTTATCTAATAATTTAATTTTATTGAGAAATAATAGAAATTTAAAACTATTCTTATCATGTATTAATGTATCTTAATTATTTTACTGGGGAGGGGATTGATATAAATAGTATTAAAAATTATAAGATTTATATATGTAACACAAATTTTGTTATTTATATATTACACAAATATTAACTTTGATATATCATCAAAAAATTATCTTAATCGAGCATGAATCTCGAGAAAAAATCGAGCTGAAACTTCAAAAATTAAATCGAATACCATCTAAACTCCGATTTTAGCAAACTTATAGTCAAACTGAATGTCTTGGAAATATGAACCAAACGACACCAAATTTAACTCAATTCGAGCCCAAATGATCTAAATCAAAGACCCAAAGCGCATTTGGAAGGTTCAATCCATAATTTGAATTACCTAATAGTTTCCAAACCGTATATGCTTATAGTCGAATTGAGGAGCTTGACGAGACGAATCCAACAAGCCCAAGATCATCAAATTATGATACCATTAAGACATTCAAATGCCCAATAAGCGGTCCACGATCAAGGGATTCAACATTGGGCGTTTGTTCAAACCACTTCCAATTCACCCTTGATCTTCCCCCTATTTATTGGCCATGTCACTCTCTGAAAAGTATAAATAGACCCCTCATTTCTCATGAAAGGGAACCCAAGAAAGAGGAGAAGAGAAGCAATCAAGGAAGTAAGAAGAGAAGAGAATGAAGAAAGGAAGCAAGATGAGAAGGAGGAGAGCTTTCTTGCCACCAGACTCCTCGAATACAGTCAAACTTCCACCCAGCAGCAGACCGACGATGGAGTTCTATCCAACTGCCAACTAACACCAAAGTTCTGCCCAACTACCAACTGACGCACGAGTTCTACTCGACTACCCAACCGCTGTCTAATGTCAGGGTTCTGCTCGATAGTTGACTGATGTTGGATTTCTTTCTGATTGTTAATTGAAGCTGGATTTTTGTTAGACCACCAAACATCATCGGATTTCAGATCTCCGTTGGTAATTGGATTTCAACCCTGATGGTTGAATATTATAATATGATCATCCTCAATTTCGAGGATAAGTGAGTCACTTATAATCAATTCAAACTCTTATGGAATATTTTTCAGCTAGACGTGGCCTCATGATTTTTCCATTTTTTAGGATTTTCTATATAAAAATCTTGGTATTCGTTCATCTTCTATTTGTTTACTGGATATTCATTCAAACTTGAGAAAAACATTTCTGACTCTATCACTGTGTATATTTTAGCATGTAACAGTTTGTCTATGTCTATGGAAAATAATCCCACAAGTCTTAGTATTTCTTTAATGGCCAACAAATGTAGCAATCGCATCTTGGGAGCATCACACTCTAACACCTCTCAATTTAGGAATCAGTCTATGAATCATGGATGCCAAGTATCTATCTCTTTTTATTCTGGGGTGCAAAATGTTGTTGGAGAAGGAACTTCAAGACCTTCGCTAGAAGAACGTATTTGAAAGATGGAAAAATCTAAAAATATGATCCTTTAAATTCTGTGAGAGTCTCGACAACTGGCGCTAGAACCACATGAGGAGGTTCTTCTCCCTCGAGATCCATCACTAGCTAAAGATGTTCAACTCGAACATCTTCATGCATAGATTCCTCTTCCTCTACCAAGGGCACATCTACAATCATATCAAGAAAACAAACTTGCTAACACTGCAGGTTCTACCCATCCTTTGCATACAGGTTGGCAACCTTGCATTCTTCTAGACATTCTTGAAGGCTTAGTCTGACCACATGTTGCTGAGCTCCTTCACAATGCCCAATGACTTGAACTGTGATGATTGGTCCGAGAAGAATTTCTTATGGGAGATGTAAGATAATATCTTTGTTAGTGGGACTTCTAGGAGTCATCACCCTTGACTGAAGTCATTCTTCAACACCCCATTCATGCATGATTAAAACTACCGAGCATCGATTCCTATGATATGACATCTGACCCATACAAGTATATCAATCACTATAGAACCATCATACATATCCAGTGAGCCTCAGACGTGCTTCTATGTCAAGTTTTTCCTGCTACCCTCGAAGGACAAGCTCGAATGTGATTCTATTCACTTCAAGCCGAAATGATCGCTACATTCATCAAATTGGCCAAATTGTTTGTTGAACAATTTGTTGACAATCGAATAATTGCTAAGGATTTTTTTCACCTCTCCAGGATCCGCCAAAATGAAGGAGAATCACTGTAGGAGTATTTTCAATGATTTTCCATTAAGGCTTAGTAAGTTTTAGGAGTTGATCCTGAAATATTAAGAGGAGTATTTTTTGGAGGCCTCTGTCTTGGCCCTATTTATTTGGCACTCATGTGAGACACGGTTCATTCATATGCCGACCTGATCCATCGTGTGGACGCATAAATCTCTACTGATGAAGCCATAAATGCTCATAAAAAGTAGTTTGAGAAAATGATTGGAAAGCACAAAAGTGCACCTAGGATGGATAATGCATTCTCATATTGAAAGAAATTAAGGAAGAATAATCTGCCTCCTAGGCCCCCAATACTATAACGGGAATCTTGATAGGAGAAGAAGTATATACCACTAAATGTATCTTGGGAAAATGTGTTGATGGCCATTAATGATCAGGAGAACATGAAGTAGCCTAATCCTTTGAAATTGAATATAAGAATTCAAGTTCAATACTGCCATTTTCATCGTAGTCCTGACCACACTACTAAAGCTTGTAAGCAGCTTAAGGATGAAATTGAGAGGCTTATCTGCCAAGGTTATCTTTGATGGTTTATTTGAGATCCTCCTGCTCGAGAGAAAGCTCATCCTATTGGAGGGAAGAATCAACAATAACAGAGACAACCATTAAATAATCATCTAAAAGTTGGTGAGATTGAGACAATCGCAAGAAGCCACTTTTATCTAATCTAATCTTATTAGTTGTAGATGAATATCTGACACCAAAGAAGGCTTGTATCAATTATTCTATTATTTTGATAATTCTTATTTAGAGGGAGTAAAAACTCCTCTTCAAGATCTGCTTATGATTAATACGGGGATAGGTGACCCGTGCTACAACGTCAATAGAATTTTATTGGATAATGGAAGCTCTGTGGATGTCTTGTTCTACTTTACTTCTTTCAATATGGGTCTCACCACAGAAAATCTCCAGGCCTACTACAGGTTCACTGTATATGGGTTTCATAATCGACTTGTACGAGCGAAAGGGACAATCAGTCTCCTAGTTATACTTAGAGAATCTTCTTGACAAACTACACACTCCATATAGTATATTGTAATAAAGTCAAAATTATC
Organism: Dendrobium catenatum; assembly: GCF_001605985.2. Lineage (NCBI taxonomy): Eukaryota > Viridiplantae > Streptophyta > Magnoliopsida > Asparagales > Orchidaceae > Dendrobium > Dendrobium catenatum. Next base: position 93,206 of record NW_021319281.1, on the reverse strand, counting down.
TTACAATGCTATCTTTGGAAGGCCACTATAATCAATCTTTGGGATTATTGCCTCCATCACTCATTTTAAAATGAAGTTCCTTATCTCGACAAGAGTCAGTATAGTACACAAAGAACAACAAGTATCATAAACATGTTATATTAAGTAGGCTAAACCATGTCCATCAGTTACCCTAAGCATCGAGGATTTTTATCTTCGAAGCGAGGATATCTCTCAGAGGACTACTCTTCTAGAAGATCTCACTACTATATCCACATCAGAAGAACACCCTTCAAGGACTGTACAGATTGGGTCTTTCTCTAAAAAGAAAAGAAAAAAAAAATACATAGATTTTCTACGTAAGAATCAGGATATTTTTGCATGGAGTCCGGCATATATGTCCGGAATTGACCCTAAAGTGATCGTTCACTCCCTCAAAGTCAAACCAATGCATAAGCCAGTAATTCAGAAGAACTAAAATTTTGAGCCAGATCATCAACAAGCAATCGAGTATGAATTTGTTAAGCTTTTGGAAACTGGATTTATATGGGAAGTGCACTGCCCCACTTAGTTGGCGAATGTTGTCATGGTACAGAAGGCAAGTAGAGCTTGTAGAATGTGTGCAGACTATGTAGATCTCATCAAAGCCTACCTATAGGATAATTTTCTACTTTTTTGTATTGACCAGTTTATTGATACCACCTCTGGACATCAAATATTGAGCTTTATAGATGCCTACTCCAACTACAATTAAATAAAGTTGGATCCTACAGATGATGAGGCAACATCTTTTCAGATAGATAAGGGGTTATACTGTTATCTCGTCATGCCATTTGGGCTCAAAAATATCGAAGCAACATATTAACACCTTATGAATAAGGTTTTTAAAGACCTTATTGGGCGTACTATGGAAGCATATGTTGATGATATGTTGGTGAAAATTCTTAAAAAAATATGAATATATATCTGACTTAGAACAGTGCTTCTATTTGCTACGACACTATAACATGGAACTTAATCTCGCCAAATGTGCTTTTGGAGTCACCTCTAGAAAGTTTCTGATAACCTATCGAGGGATTGAGGCAAATCTGAATAAAATTAAGGAACTAAGGTATATAGTGCCCCCAAGAAATATCAAGGAAGTTCAAAGACTAAATGGAAGGATTGTAGCACTGTCTTATTTTCCGGCCCGTTTTGTAGACAATTATCTTTCCTTCTTCAAGATATGTAGAGGTGCTCGTAGCTCAGAATTTTAATGGACTGATAAATGCTAATAAGCCTTTGAACAATTACAAAAATATTTGGCATCTCCGCCACTATTTTCTAAACTGATACTAGGAAATAAGTTATATTTGTATATGGTTGTTTCTTCCCAAGCTATTAGTTCGGTCTTGGTACGAGAAGAGAAAGCTATAAAATATCTCATCTATTATGTTAGAAATATCTTATTTGAAATAGATGGATGCTATTCACTAGTTGATAAAATAACTTTGACATCAGTTACTCTGCCAGAAAACTATGCCCTTACTTTCAAACCCATCCAATTGGAGTATACACAAATCTATCATTGAGAACTATCCAGCAAAAGCCAAAAGCATATGGTAGACTCATCAAATGGTCTATAGAATTAGAAGAGTTTGATATCCAATACCTGCATAGACCCGATATCAAATCTCAAGCACTTGTAGATTTTGTAGTTCAATACACCATCCCCGTATTTAATAAGCCACCGAAAGCTTCTCCTTCTCCCATATGCTGGACATTGTATGTTAATGGAGCTTCTGTAAGTTCTTGTGCCTGAATAAGAATTTTGTTGATCTCTCCACAGTAAGTTACTCTTGAGTACATGCTCCGACTTAAATTCTCTATAATGAATAACACAACATAATATGAGGCCCTTATTATCGGATTAAGGTTGGCAATCGACTATGAAGTGCAGAACTTGGTGGTCCGCACTGATTCACAACTGATCGACTCTCAAGTGGAGGGAGAGTTTGACATCTACCACCCATAACTTGTTAAGTACAGCAACATTTTAAAGTTGATCTTAGCCCATATAAAAGAGCATCAGATGATTCATATTCCCTAAGAGGAAAATGCACGGGCAGATACTCTTTCAAAGCTTACTACATAAACAATGGGAGATGTCTGCAGGAGGAAGTGTATCAAGGAGATTCACTTTCCTATTTTCCAAGTTCTATGGGTCATACAATCGATGAATCAAGAGAGGCTTCTTGGATCGATTTCATCTTATCCTTATTAGAAGATAGAGTGCTGCCTGAAATCCCCATAGCTACAACACGACTTCAAAGACAAGCATCAAATTTTACTATTATTGGTGTTGAGTTATACAAATAAGCCTTTACTAGATCATACCTGAAATGTCTCTCACCTTAAGAAGCTGATTACGCACTCTACGAAGTTCATTCAAGAGTTTGTGGAGAACATCTAGGAGGAAAAGTATTAGCCTACAAGATCATGATGTAAGTATTATATTGGCGTACTATAAAATAAGATGAACTTAAGTTCACTCAAAGTGTAAAAACTGCCAACTACATTCTAATCTTACCCATATAACTTCTTTGGAACTTGTATCACTTCAGAGCAAAAATTTATCATCTTGATTGTAGATTACTTCATCAAATGGGTGGAGGTAGAATCTCTAATGAATATTACTAAAACTAATGCCAAACTGTTCCTGTGGAAGAATATAATATGTCATTTTGGCATTACTTTAAAGGTCATCACTGCCAATAAGACTTAATTTATTGGAAACATCTTTACATCTTTTTGTGAGAATTTTCATATTCAGCTGTCGCCTATCCTCAGTTAAATGGGCAAACAAAAGTTACAAAATGAATAATTCTAAAAGGGTTGAAGACACGCCTAAGAAAGGCTGGGGGAAATGGGTTGAAGAACTCCTAAATATCCTCTGGGCTTATCGAACCACTACCAAAACTCTTATAGTAGTAACCTTGTATAATATCTGCTTTGATACAGAAGAAGTCAGACCGGTTGATATTGGAGTCCCAAGCCACATAGTTCAGACTTTCGACTTTAGTAACAACAAAGAAAAGCTTAGAAACAACTTGGATCTCCTACTAGAAGCTAAAGATATAGCCTCACTTCGAGTCATTGCATATCACCAAAGAGGTGTCAATCACTACAACCGAAGGTTGAAGCCTCAATGTATCTCAGTTGAGGATCTAGTTCTGCATAGAATCGAGGTAGCTAGAAATGGCCTCTAGTGCACTAAACTCTCCCCCCCCCCCCCCCCAAAGGCAGCCCCCCCCCCCCCTATGAGAGGGTCCTTATTTGGTGACAACTATAGTTAAGATTGACACCTTTAAACTAAATGATTTCAATATAAAGATGCTCCTACAAACTTGGAATATTGGAAATCTCCGTATGTATTATCAGTACGTATTGATAGTACTACTTAACTTGTGTTATGTATTCTCGCCCAAGTTGTTGTATAGTCCCCATATGTCTTTTCTCAATATTGAATGTGGTAAAATTCTTCTATCTCATATATCCCTAAGTTATACTAGGGAACTGTTGTATTATCTTATAAAATGTAATAATGTAATGTTTGCTTTGTTCTGATATTATCTCCTCCTATAAAAGGATAAAAATTAATAAAGAATCTAACCTCTTTCCATGATTTAAAAAATACACAATTTACATTGTATTATAATCACTAGATGAACAATCCAAGGGAGATTTGATCCGACCTCTTTTATATAAGTTAATGTCATTAATTAAATACTTTAATTAACAACTTCAGATAGGTCAAGCATCCTAGGAGGATGTCTTGAATCTCAAATCACTAGATGATCAATCATAGGGGGATTTGATATGACTTCTTCCATACAAGTTAAATGACATCAAACAAATACTTTGACTAATAATCTCAGATAGGTCAAAACAACCAAAGAAGATGTCTCTCATATTTCCTCAAGTCAAAAGAGCCCACTAAAATATTTCTTATCATCAAAATTGTAATAAAATTAAGTAAATTTCATATGCATATGATAAAGAAAAGAAAATAAAACCAATAACTTCTTAATATATCACTGAACTTATCATATATATCATATGATAATATCAACATCAAATACATGTAACATTTAAAATGGTACAACCAATAACAAAAAAATACTACATAATCTCAATATCAACATCCTCATTTAGGGCAAAGGCTTTATGCAACACACTCTCTATCTAATCACCATCATAATATGAAGAAGAATAACCAGAAGCCTCGCTAGGTTTTAACCCCTCGACTTCAACTCTAATCTTACACAACACTAAATGGACGTCCTTCGAAAAATCTCTGATGAAACCTTCCTCTATACACTCCAACTCCAAGGACTTCACCTCCACATCATATATGTGATCACAAGCTTCCTGAATCTGATCATTGATGATCATCTTGAAGGCAACAGAGTTCTTGAATTTCTCTATGACTTTGGAAGGTGTTTGTTCTGACTTGGATATGGCTTTCTTCTCAAATAACAAACTCTAGAGCATCTTATTCTCATTTTGAATGACTACAGTCTTCTCCTCAAGGACCTGATGATCTTTAACATGTTGGTTGATTATTGCCTGTGAATCCACCAACTCGATATACAAATGGTTCATCTGTTGATTTTGTAAAGAGACTGTAGTTTCCATATTAGCCAATTTCATCAATCACTTGCTAGTTGCTCCTCTATAGCCTTCATCTCCTCGACTTGTCATCATATTTCTTCTTGTACTCTCCCTGGAGATACTTGACCTTCCTAAATTCATTATTCTAGTTATTTAAGGTCTTGGTCATTTCAATTTCAAGATTCATGTATTGCACCAATTGAAATAATATGAAAAGTTTCATAAGGGACATATTCTTATGAGAATGCAAAAAAGAAAAAAATAAAAACAACAATGAAAATGGGAATTCACCAAATCCTCAGCCCATTGACGACCAACACATTGATGTTTCAAAATATCTTCTAGAGTGTGTGACTTAGATGAAGAAACATGATGACCTTTACTAATGATTATCAAAATCTCCTCAACTCTTTTCCTTTTGGATGCTTGTGGATCACCCTCATTCCCTGATCGTTTAGGAGGAGCCTTTGAAGGTTGAATAATTACCCCTAAGACTTTAGCCGAATTCTTTAGCATACGAGCACGTGATCTTCCTTCCTAGGTATATAATTCCATCTTAAATAAATACTACTTATCCACATTTCTATTCAAATTATGCACCTCATAGTAAAGGGTATCTACATTGTGAAGGTTAAGCATCTTCAGTAAATCCTCTGCTCTAACATATAGAGAAATAGGTAATTCCTTTAGCTTTTCCCATTTTTCTAAGAGATTCCAATCATTATGCAAAGAGAAAAAAATCACTAGCTAAGCTTTTTAATGGGGCTCTAGTGTGAATATCCAGCCACTTGGATATGAAAGAGATATGACCCTACGTATCACTGATAAGTCTACTCATCCGAGAAAGGCATTCTGGAGACAACACCATTACATGATCTCTAAAAAACATGTTTAATCCCATTATGATTAGCATAGCTCTATAAGAAACTTGGGAGAAACTCACTCCATATGTCGCTAAAATGTCAATCTACTCTAGAGGAGGTGAAAATCGTAGCCTTGCTCACAAACTAAACTTGTACACCGTAAAAAATCCCAATGGAGGGGAACATGCAAGAGCAAAATTTTCACGCACTTTCATCACAAGATCATTAGGGAAGTAAAATTTCTTCCTAAAAAATTATCAAGGAATCACCGGTTATGGTGGATTTGACATCATCAACTTTAGTCACTTCTGAGTCTTCTTCAAACACTCAGATTGAAAAGCAGAGCAATTTCCTTTAACTAGGGGGATTTTTGTGAAGGTGTGGTAACCCATTTAAACTTATTCACTAAAAAGGGGCACCTAATTTAAGTAGGAGATGTCATATACAAAAAATAATTGAATGCCTCTAAAGTAAGAAAAAAATGGTGGAGAAAGTAAGGAAAAAGTGGAAAGTTCTAATTTCTATATAAGAAGAGTAATGAATTTGAGTAGGGGTTGCCACCTATAAAAAATAGTGGAATATCTCAAATATAAGAAAGTTAGAAGGAGAAGGGAGAAGATAAAGAGGTGTATTTATAACCCTTACTCTAGGTGTGTATTTATAGGATAAAAAGAGGGGTAGGAGGGGATTATTTGAAAAAGGGGGTAAAATGTCCATCCCATTTTATTTAAAATCCTTCTAAAAGATATTTCAAAATTTTTGGGGCCCAAATAAGACAAAAATTTGGAATTAAAAAAAAAAAAAAATCGGTGGGCCAAATTTTTTTCTTAACCGCAGCTGGCAGTTGTTGGCTACTTTAATGATGTGACCCCAAACAGCACGCCTAGAATGAGGCGCCAGTGCTTCAGCTAGCGGCCGGTCGGTTCTGCCACCAACTCACATTCAGGCCAAAATTTTCAGTTCGGACAGTCCAAATTCGACATTTTTTGGGTCCCCATAACTATTCTTTGATGTTTCCGATTAAATTTTGACATATTCAGAGCTTAATAGAACTTCTATGATCAAGTTTAAGCAAATTTAAATTTTTTGACTTCAAATTTTTTCACCATTCAAGTAATTGAAAAAGTAGTGTCACATATTTTTGAATTTTTGGATCTTCGAAAATATGGGCAAAGGATGTATCATCAAAAAATTATCTTGATCGGATATGAATCTCAAAGAAAAATCAAGTTGGAAATTTAAAAAATTAAACCAGAGATCATTTGAACTCCAATTTCAGCAAAGTTACATTCGTACTGAATGTCTTGGAAATACGAACACAACGACACCAAATTTAACTCAATCCAAGCCCAAATGAGTCCACATGAAATACCTGAAGTGCTTTTGGAAGGATGAATCCATGATTTGGATTACCAAGCGGTTTCCAAATGTCATATGCTTATAGTCGAATAAAACAGCTCCACGAGAAGAATAAAATGAGCCCAAGATCATCAAATTTTGATATCATTAAGATATTCAAATGCCTAATAAGTAGTCCATGATTAAAAGATTTAACATCGGTCGTCCATTCAAACCACTCCCAATTTACCCTTGATCTTCCTCCTATTTTTTGGCCATGCCACTCTAAAAAAACTATAAATAGACACATCATTTCTCATAAGAGGGGACCCAAACAAGAATAGAAGAGAAGGAAGCAAGGAAGCAAGAAGAGAAGGAAGAAAAAGAAGAGAAGGAATAGAGCTTTCTTGCCATCAGACTCCTCATCGACCACCGCTAGACTTCCACCTGGAAGCCGACCGACGTCGGAGTTCTGCCCGATCGCTAACCGAAGCCGAAGTTCTACCACACTGCCAACTAACGTCGGAGTTCTTCCCGATTATCGACTGATGTTGGAGTTCTGCCCGACCGCCTTATGACGCCGGAGTTTTGCTCGGTAGCCGACTAACGTCGAATTTCTTTCTGACCTTCAATTGAAGCTAGATTTCCGCCCTACCACCAAACATTGTAGGATTTTCAATCTCCGTTTGTACTTCACTTCAACCTGGTGGCTGATTATTATAATCTGATCACCCTTAATTTCGAGGACAAGTCAATCACTTGTAATAAATTCAAACACTAGTGGAATCTTTTTCAGTTGAGCATGGCCCTATAATTTTTCCCTTTTTAGTTGTTTCCATGTAAAAATCCTGGTGTTCTTTCAACTTTTGTTTGTATACTAGATATTCATACAATGCTGAGACGAAAAATTCTAACTCTATCGTTGCGTATATTTCAACGCACAACAAACTTAATTAAGGATCTCATGAGATCATTACTAGTCCGATCAAAGCCTTCTTCTTGTGAGCTCATTCATCAATTCCACTTTTTTGTCGTCCTCCATGAGACATATAGAGGGCTCCTTCACACATTCCTAAAACGTCGATCACATCAACACATTTGCTTGCAAGTTCTCTTGAGTGGAAAGAAGGGAGAGCAAAGTGAGTTCTCGAGGGAGATCATCAATGATTTCATCAACAAGCTCCTATGAGCAAAAGAGAATGTGTGAATGACGATGGGTGATAAGATCAGCAAGCATGAATTTTAATGATATTTCAATTTCATGATGCAGTGGACCAGTGGAAGAAAATGATCTACTAAAAAGGATACACAAAACCAAGGAACAAACCAAATTTAAAAGCTCAAATTATCATATATCTTCTTTCCTCCTCCCTACTACAATAGCTATATTTATAAGCAATTCATAGAACCTTCTAGAAAATATGTAACAACCTAAATAGATTATTCCTAAGATAAGCTATAACTAAGAGGTTCCATATCATTTTATTTTATTTTAATAATTTGAATGTTATGATTCAAATAATGAAATTTAAATATTAAATATTTAAATAAATATTACGAGGAAAATCCCCCTATTTTTCTCTTATTGCGCATAGCGAATCAGTAAATTAATTAAGAACCCATTCCCCGATTTACCAAACCAAGACGTAGTACGGACACTCGCTGCGAATTCGAAGATTCTCCCGCACACCCACAAAAGAGGAGATCTCGAGATAATTTCTTATAAAATCGATCGCAGAAGCTTTCAGAGAATTTCCACAAAATACAAACTGTAGAATCTTTTTACAAGACAACGCCCAGATGGAAGATAAATAAAAAAAACTAGTTGAACACCAAACTTTAATGGAGTCGTGATGGGCTCTTTGCTGGCCGCCGGTTGTCGTCATCACCGTTCTGCGAACAACGTGAGGCCTCCGGCGCCACCAGCCTCGCCGCCTTCTTCGCCGGCTCCGAATTGGACCGCTTAAGGAAGAGAGGCCGAGATGATGGGCAACGGGCCTCTTCATCCTCCTCTTCTTCTTCGCGGGAGCTTTCTGTTCCTTTCACGGTTTTATCCTCCCCTTTCCCGACATCCTCGTCGTCGCCGGTGGTAGAGAAGCGGGTGGCGAGAGAGGAGGAGCGGTTGTGCGGCGCGGATCGGCATCGCATGAGTATAAGCGCGTTTTTTGGCGGGACGAAAACCCTAGTTTCCGATTCATCGTACTCCTCAGCTTCTTCCCCATCACCCCGTTCCGATTTTTGAAAAACAATTTCCCCCAAATCGTTCAAAGGCAAAGGAACCGCTTCCGCCGGTTCAACCCTCTCCTTTCCCCGTCGATATCCTGCATTCCCCTTGAATCGAAGCTTCACCCACCATTTCCTCCAGATCGATTGGCGGCTTCTAAAGACGCTAAGGACCAGAGATTTATTGATGAAGCAGCACCGCATTTCCCTTTCACCTCTCTTCTTCTGCTCCGATTGCGTCCGATTTCTTTTTGAATCGTATCTGAATGAGGCTTTGTTCTTCTTTCGGATTCGTACTTGGCCGATGCAGGTGACTTTGGGGGAGGAGGGTTCGCCGTCGTTGCCGGCGTCAATGGAAGGGGGCGCTGCACGGCCATGGCTAAGGTTACGGGAGGGGAAGAGGGGGCTGGAGCGGGAGAGGGAGGTTTGGCTACGGCTGCGGCTGCCGCTCTTGCCTCGAAGAAGATGAGAGAATCCCGGCGTTGGGAGCTTCTCGGCTCTGCCGGGGCTTGAAGAAACCATGGAGGGTTTTGAAGAAAGGGGAGGTGGAGGACCCATTAGAAGAGAGTTTTAGAGTCGGCGGAAGAGGAAGTGGGAGGAGGAGGATTCCATGATATGTAGCAGTTGCGGTCGGGTTTCAAGAGGAGGAGGCTGGAGTGGAACAATGCACTGCACAGTTGCTGAAACTGTAGATAAGATTTGGGATCACTGCTGCCATGTTTTATTTTTTCCATTCCTTAAAAAGAAATATTTTCAAATATTCAAATTTTTCGTTTTTATTAATGCACTATTTATTTTTTATTAGTGTATGATCTTACTTTATTAAACTCATATTTATATATGAATAACATTTTAAAACCTAATTATTTTAATATATAATTAAGAGTTTACTCTAATAGGATGATATGAAAAATTAAGTGATATGTAAATAAATATTAAAATATTTGATAACAATACATTTTCTTAAGAAAATGGGAGAAAAATGGATAAGAAGTTGAATTAGAAGCAATGTTTTAAAAATCGGATCGGACTGGCCGATTCGACCATGAACTGGTCACAAGATCATCTGATTCAATTTTAAAATTGCCTCTGCATTGAACCGGTTCACAATTTTTAAATATTTTTAAATAAATTAATTAACATATATTTAAAACATTAAATAATTGTAATAATTATATAATAGTTTTTTTTTCTTTTATGTGAGATTTTAAAATAATTATTTTACTTAATTATGTAAATTTTATGTTTCATAGTTTTTTTAGTCTCAAACTTTGAATGATAACATTATTATTATGTTAAATTTATTAAATTTTCATAATATTTATTATTCATTATGTCATCCGATTCGAGCCCGGTTATACCGGTGGAACCGTGAACCTCTTCTTCTTCATGTTCATTGTCTGGTCCGATTTTCACAACCTTGATTAGAAGAGAAGCATATGCTAAATTTTTATTTTCATTTATGAAGTTAATTATTTTTTATATATCTTAGAAAACTATATCTAAGATTTATTCAAAAATTTTACAATTTATTATATTTTTATTGTGACAAGTATTATTGTTATGTGATACAAAATCAACTTGGTTGGGCATGAATCTCAATGCATATTTAAATTGGAAACTTTCTAAGCTAAGTTTAGAATCATTCAAATTCTAATTTTAATAAATTTATAATTGAAGTGAATGTTTTGATGAAATGAATCCCATCAACACTAAAAATGATCTAATCTGAGTCTAAACTAGCCTAAGTGAAGTAATTTAAGCATAGTTAGAAACTACAAGGCATCAGATGTTTATATAAACAATCTCTCAATTTCATATGTTTATCAATTGAGCATCTCTATGTGATGAATTCAATGAGCCTTAGATCACTTAATTCCAATATCACGAAAACATTTAAATATGAAAAATAATGATTTATTATCAAGGAATCAAATACGGTCTAATGAAATTTTCTAACCACCTTCAAATTGCTGTCTCCTGACCATCATCATTGTTGGATCACCGCAATCACTAGATCATTGCTATCTTACCACTATCATTGAACTGACACCACCTGACAATCGATGTTAGACCCTTACTATTGCTAGCCCACCACCATCGGATCATCGTGTCAAACCCAACCTAACAATTTACTGTACTAAATAGAATAATGCTTATAGGTATAAAAAAATTAAATAATAATATAAATAAAGTAAATAAATAATTACTCCATATAACATAATAAAAATAATAGATTTCATTCAAGCTTTCTACCTCCCATTAGAATTAGATATCAAAATTTATATGCTTATGACTCTCTGTGCTATGGGTCTCCTAAAGGATGATGCTTGTGGGATTCAGAATGTAAAGGGTATGATCATTGAAAAGTAAACAGGCTGTGAAAGGCTTGGCAAGGTCTGTTCGGAGTCGAGCTTGGAGTTGAAGATCAGCGGCTAGAGGTGGCCGGAGTCTGTGTGAGTAGACAAGATGGCTGCTGTTGAGGTCAGACATGCATGGGTTGGAGCCAGCCGATGTTGAGAGAAGTTGGAGACCGGCTGCAAAAGGTGGAGTGTCAACATCTTAATTTTTTTTGGATGAGTGAACCGCCACTCCCAATTTGAATCGGCCGCCCCTAATAAAAATGAAACCCCTGATCGAATGGCTCAAATCATATCCTCTATTGATACCCTTGATCTGAAGGCTGATATTAAATTAATAAAAGCCTTTTTAAAGGTATTGTACTCTTAACAAATTTAAACCATCAAATCTAGGAACTTCTTTTCTTTGGGGTCTAAAAAAGTAAAACCAAAAGATGATTTATATTATGTTGACCTCAATTCTGTAGATGTAGATAATTCAGACTCAATCAATCAAATCTTTAATCCAGTTCAAATCAAAAATTTCAGACTAAAACTCAAGGTTAAGTACTCAAATCCTAAAACCCTTTATGAGTGATTTTTCAATCATTTAAAAATCCAATTAAGTGACCTCCTATTTATGATCTATTAATTGCCTATTGATTTTGCATATTCCTAAGTCAACCCTCTCAAATTGAACCCAATCTGACACTTCTAACCCCATAAACTGAATTGAAGTCTAAAGACTACAAAACTTTCAAATATTTATAATTTATGCCACTAGACTTGCCACCTTATGAAAATTGACTTTGGAACCCTTCCCAAAACCCTTGACCATGTCCATAGCCTTTGATATGACATGTTAAATATTAAACTATATTTTGGTGAACCCAGCTTGACCCAAAGTTGACCATGGGTCAAATGACCAAAATGTCCTTTAAGAAAAAAATTAAAATTTTCTCCAAATGTCATCATGGCTTAATCATATCAAAAATTAAAACTTCTTCTAATGTAGTATAAACATCATTAGGAATGCATTGGACTTAAACCCAAGCTTTGGTTTGACCTGGTTGACCAATTTAATCATGGTTGCTTAAAGTGCCCTTTAATCATTTAAACATCCATTTCAAGCCAAATGAACATCCCATGAATTGAGACCATTCACATTGAGTTCACGTAATCAGTCCAAACTCAATGGACCCAAACCTTAACCCAAGGTCAACCTGGTCGACCAAGTCAATTATGTTTGACCAAAATACACAAACACTTTAATCTAGATTAAACCTTTTGACTAAGGAATTGATAAGCCCATCTAAGCCCATAGGATGACCCATTAGGTCTCTAAGAGTGTCACTTTGAAGGCCCATGCCTTGGACCCATTTGGATTAGCAATTTGGCTTGACCTAGATGTTTAAATAAGTGTCTCCATGAGCCAAAACTCATCCTAGGCCAAATCATGTCAAACCAACACTTGCATTGGGTGGCCCTAGGTCCAATGCACTCTCCTTAGTTAACTCAGCCTTTAGGTTAACTTGGGTCAAGACCTAAGCTAGCTCAAAGTGGTCAAAACCACTTTCTCTTGAGCTAACTCCCACCATAGATCAAACCAAACTCAATTCCTTATCACATTGGATAACACTTGACTCAACACACCTCCCATATCAAAGCCAGCGCATGGCTCGACCCTGGTTACACCCAAACTAAGGTCAACCTGAACTACCTTATTAAATTGGGCCCTCTCATGTCCAATTATGCTAACATTTCAACTCACCAGACCCCCAACAATCTTTCTACCTCATTTTTTCCTGAATTATGGCCAACGACAACTGGAGCGAATGGAATGGTGCTCCAGTTGTCCCCTCCTCACAAGAGCCAAGTTCAAAAGTTTTTTAGCTTAAGATCTCCTTTGGAAGAAAAACACATTGGGATATAGCTCATCTTGAATTGGATGCTGTGATGACAATTAGAAGGCTCATTCAACCATGGATGCTTAAGACCAAATGAGTAATAATTGAGGGTGATAACCTAAATGTTATCAAATTCATTCAACATTATTTAATAAGGCTAATTGGCAATGCTACAATCGGATTGAGGAGGATTTTCTTTTCTTGGCCGATTTCAATAAGGTAATTTTACATCATATTCATAGAGATTGTAATAAGGTAGCCGATATGTGTGCTACTTTGGCTTTAGATAACAACTTTTATTTGATAGTTCTTCTTTTGCTAACATTCCTCCTTCTCTTTGTTCTTTATTGAGGAAGGAATGTGAGCCTTTTCTTTAGCTTGTACTTAGCTCTTTTCTCTTAATTGCTATTGCATTCTTCAAAAAAAAAAAAAAAAAAAAAAAATAAAAAAAAAAAAAAAACTTAAGATCTCCCCCCTTCCATAGTTTTCCCCTCCAGTTGGAGCCATCTAGATCCTCTCTAGTGTCATCCTAACCGTCCAAGGTCGCGACCATGGTTTAAATTTGGTACCTTCACCCATAAGACATCACTCTCCCCTAATATTTCAAAAATCTTCCCCAAAGCTCTCAGAGCATCCTCCTTCTCCCCACTCTTCATCCCTTTCCATCAATTTGTTTCAACGAGCTTTGGCAAAATCCCTCCATCCTTTGCTTGAAGGCCCATCTTTAGTGATCCTCTGGCCATGAAGCCCAAAGGAGAAGTGTTCAAGGTCATCCCCTCAAGCTTCCTAATAAAAAAGACCACGTGTTGGAGATCGCTATGAGGTATAAACCTAAACCCAAGCTCTCTAGCTAGGTAGCCCGGTCAAGTGTGAAGGAAACTTTTACCCCAACATATTTCTACCGTTGAATTGAAGGCTTCCCTCGTCATGATGCTCTTTATAAAATCTGGTGGAGTTTTTCTCCACTATCTTGGGACGCTTTAAACCGTAGCCGCTAGATTAACCATTTGACGGTTACTGTTAATTCCACATTACCCATTTTATTCCACGTTACCTATTCAATTGCCAATGATTGGCTAACCAATCAGGTGGCACCCACGTGGAAAGTGAGTGGCTGAATAGGTAAACTCCCATTTAAATTTTTAAAAAATGCAAAGAACTTCAAAGATCTATCTCTCCTCACACACTTGACCAAACTGACTGATCTTAGGCTCATTAGAATGATCATTTGGAGAATTATAGAAGCTCTATGTTTTTAGGCCATGATCATTCATGAAATTAGTCAATTCAAGTATTAACCAAAAGGGTATTTTTGTAATTTTAGCTTGAAAACAATTAATCATGGCCAGAAATTTTGGGCATGTCCGAAATTTATCCCTTATGATTGATATTATTAAGGGAACATTTGGGCTAATTTGGGCTTATGGGTCATTGGTTGACCCTTAAATTCAACTAGGGCTATCAAAAGTAGGTTTTGGGTCGGGTTCAACCTGATCCAGAGTTTGACCCGATATTTTTAATCAAACTCGAACTAGACCCATTTTTGCAAATTGGTCAAATTTTTGGACCCGAAACTGACCCACTTCGGGTCCAAGACAACTCAAACATGACCCGCTCATTCCTAAATCACGCGTATTCGCTTCATCACTTGGACAAGAGTCACTCAGTTGGTAGAGTTATGCAATGGTGTCCGGCTGAACGATCACTGATGTACTCATATGCACCTCTTGTGCTACCGCAACCAAGAAGAATCGTCAAGCTTTATCATCCCAATCCCAAAAACTTTCTTCCCCTACCAAGAAACCCAAAGCCTTAGAGCCCCCATTTGCCACATATGAGACAAAGTAGTTGGAAACCACTAGCATCCTTGTCAAACTCAAGAAAAAGGGCTCCAATTTTGACTAGAAAGCCACCACCTCATCGATAGAAGGTGACCCGATACCATTCATCTTCCTTTCCCGCGCACTAGACCTCACTTAGAACAAGTCGAGTAGGATCGTAATCACAATAGACTAGGAGGATGCCTATGATAAAGCAATATTCCCAAGTTAATTTGAGTTGGTTTTGGATTTCTGGGACAACCCGAACCTGTCCCAATTTTATAAATGGGTCAACCCTAACCCAAAATTTTGGGGTTAGATTTGGGTCTTGTCAAATATTGACACCCCTAAATTCAACTTAGCCTACTTACCTTTCCATTGAGAATTAGGGCGTGATTAATTGTGTGCTATTTTTTCTTAGACTAAGGAGTATATATTCCTTGATTGTATTCCTCTTCTTGATTTAAGTAGCTTAGATTAAACCCTTGAAGGTAACCTTGTGATTACATTGGGTGGTTTTTTTAATCACCTTAGAAGGTCCACGATGGGCCTAAACTTAAACGGCTTGGGCCTTGAGATCAGGTGAACTCACGGCCCAACTTTCACTAAAATTGGAATTCATTTGGTCCACGATTTAGGCAACCCAAATTGCCCCCTAAAAATTGACCAAGATATTTGATTAATTCACCATTAATTTAAATTTGATCCAAAAATTGTAAATAAAGCATCAAACGCTCTAAAATTCAATCATTAACTTAAAAAAATTAAAATCCTCTTGACTGGTCCCTTAATTTGATCTTAACTTAATTTTAAATGAAAATCATTATTTAACTAATTTAATTTCCTAAAACTTTTTAGAAATTTTAAATAATTCTCAAACACTTGAGAACACTCCCATGGGTCACTCTGGACATTTGGAAGTGATTTCAAGAAGTTTGGAATCATTTTGGAGCAATACCATTAAAACCTTTATAATTAAGCAATTTAAAAATTCAATTAATTACTCAAACTTTAAAAATTCATAATTAATTCAAAAAATTTTAAATTGAGCAAACTCAAAAGCATTAGACTCTAGTTAGGATATAGTATTTAAAAAAATATCAAACCACAAAAAATAAGTCAAAGATAAAAAGTCAACATTTTGGTCAATTGTAGTTTAAAAATAGGTCAAAATTTTAAAAATGTATAACTTAATATAGAAAATTTTAATTACACTAAACTTAGTGTCTAATTACTCACCTTAGGGTGTAGTATTTAGAAAAAATACAAAAATTCCAAAATCCACTCTAATATTAAAAGTTAAATTTTGACCACTTAATTTAATGTATTAAATAATTTATACAAATTATAAAAATTCAATAATTAATTAAAACTCTAGAAAACATTAATTTGATTAATAAAATTAATCAACAAACCCCTTAATACAAAAAAGTACTCTAAAGATGAAGTTTTTTAGGATGGACTGCCTTTAGCTACGAACTAAGTATCCTAAGGAGGTTTTATTCTTGAGCCCATTATGACAACGTCATGAATAGTTTCAATTGAGTATAAAATTTTAAACTTAATTAACTATTAATTACTTCATAAAATTAAAATTTTATTTCAACTACATCAATTAGGTTTCTACGATGGAGTACCTTAAGCTACGGGGCTACGTGTCCTAGGGAGGTATTATCCTCGAGCCCACTAAGGCAATGCCACAAATCTATTGATAGAAAATATTAATTAACTTAATCAATCAAATTAGTAACCCGTCAATTAATTAAAAAAAATTATTAACCCCTTAATTTCAATCAATTAAATTAATTAATAATATTAATTACTACTAGGTAACTCGGGCCTACGATGCTATTAACATAGCCCCAAGGAAGGTGAATAAATTTCAATGTATTTGTGTAAATAAATATAGTAATCATTCAACATTTAAAATACACTTTAAAATCAACATCAAAATATTAGTACTTAAACTTAAATCAAAATTTATGTTGTCATTCAATAAATCAAAACACTAGAGAGCTTTAGCAAATTACCTAGCATAGAACACATCCAAGTCACACAACTTTCTACACACACTCTAGATGGTTTGCTAGGACAACCAATTATAGTTTTCTACTAGGCTGGTGCTTACTTTTTTGCTACTTGTGTGCCGAGTTTTTTGTGATTTTCACTATATGCTGGTTGTATAATTTATTGAGGTGATTGTTTATTTATATATTAATTTTATGTAATCTATAAATTGATGCGATAGATGTTAGATTATCCCTATGTTAGGAATGATCTGGATACTCATAGAGTTTTCTATAGATGGTCATACTCATACAGAGCTAAAATTAAGGGGGCCAAAATTTAAATTTAAATTAACATATTTTTTGCACATGCTAAAATGCTAAGCCCTCGTTAAAATTAAAAGAGCATAGCCAAATGTGGCAATGATTTTATTTTTGGCAAAAATATACATAACTGCTTGGGATGTAATTAAATTATGCCTGCATAAGATAACCATGCATGTTGCTTAAAGTCTTTTTATATTTTTATGTAATGTAATTCAGTGTAATTGAGTTGTGAAAGTTGAGTTTTGAGGTGGGATGTTATATATCTAACTTGGAATCTAAAGAGGATGGAACATCCTTTATGGGAGAGTTCCCTTTCATTTGGAGATTCAAGTTAGGATATTTGAATCCAAAGAGGAAAGAAACACCCCTTTAGGGAGGAGTTCTTTCCATATGAAGACCTAAACCCGAGGAATTCAAGGAGCTCTTAGAAGGATGAAGAAGTGAAGACATAAAGAACATTCCATTCTCAAAGTCACTTAAGTCATTTCTAGGATTAGAATATGGGTTGTTATTAGTGGTACTCAACCACTTTTAATTTATGCAAACCCTATGTTATAATTAAATGGAAATGCCACATTGACATTAAATTTATTTAATTATTTATTGATTGATTTATTAGATTATTTATGTAATAAAAATTTGCCTATTTTTTTAGTTTTTTTCTTGCTTGTTAGTTTTGTTTTAGCCTGGAAATATTCAGTCTCATGCGGGTACACTTCAAAACTTTTTCTAATCAAAATAAATAAAATTTTTAGGCTCACATAAAAATTCTAACGATTTAAGAGGTAAGATAAGGGTACCCAAGAGTTCACGTGCATATATATTAAATTCTTCTCCTTGTTGTTAGGCATCTTCTCGCATGCTGGTTCTAACAAAACACCTCGCTTATTAGGGTGCAGTTCTATCAAGTGAATGTTTGAGAGAAGAGGTATTATATGTATAATAGAGGAGAGGTTTTGGATAAGGCACAATCGACCAAGATAAATGGGAATTTGGGGCTAGAAATTTTGCCAAAAATGTTTGGCAATGATTTAATCACTTTTGGCGTTATTTTTTTTTTTTTTGACATTATTCATCGAAAATCTAAAAAAAAATTGACGGAATAAATGTTCCTACACGCGATTTACCTAAGAATATTTTACATAGGAAATCAGTAAGAAATATCCATTTTTGTTATAAATTAGTTTATTTTTGTTAGAAAATATATTGAAAGTGTCATTTTCCTACAGTGTCTTCCCCACCTCTACTCAGAAGCATAGGTTTATACACTTCTTGTTATACAGAGCTTCGTGAGGAGCCAAACCTATGCTCGACTGATAACTATTATTTTAGGCAAATTCTTTCAAAGAAATGTGATCCTCCCAACTTTCATCAAAATCTATAGCATATAAACTCATAATATCTTATAATACTTGAGCAGTCCTCTCAGATTATCCATGTGTTTGACGATTAAAAAGCTTATTAAAGTGTAGTTTAGTGCCTAGACATTGTTAAAAGCCTCTCCATAACTTGGAGGAAGATCCACAATCTCTATAAGAAATTATCACCTTTAGTATTCTATGTAGTCAGATAATCTCTCACAAACACACTTGTGCCAATCTATTTGTTGAATTAGCCCATTAGATCGAAATAAAGTATGAATACTGTTAAGATAGTTGCTATTTGAATGCATTACATTTTTTACAACTTATATAGTTTAAAGAAATAATTTTTATTTCGGTTCAACAAAATTTTAAAAGAGGGCTAAAATTTTTTAAACTACCAATTCACCTCCCCTCTTGGTAGCCTTTGGGACATTAACTTAGGCTTAACAACCTAATTACTAGACTCAACAAATACTTCATCAAATGTACTATAACCTAGCTAGATAACATCATATATTAGTCTGATTTAGGGAATGTCATACCAAAATATATTGTCACTTATTTCTAGTTTCACTCTGGAATAAGTAACGATTGCGAAAGACTTTTTTATTGCTGATGCTGAACTTTCACACTAATTGATAGAATTCATACTTGGCAACCAAATTTCCTTTATCTCTCTTTAGCCGAAGGACACAAGAACATACTTTTCTTATTACTATATATCTTGATTTTCACTGAATGAATATTATAATTTAAATAGAATGCTTTTTGTAGAATCTTGTTTAAGACCTCCAGAACTAAGAATTCACAATATGTTCTTACAGAAAATAATGCTAGAATAAGATAATTATAGTTCGGGTTTCTTACCATACCTTAGTTGATACATTAGCTTCATATGATCTATATCTAATTTTTGGGCTTCCTGAATTCTTTTTTGGAGAGACATATGGATAATCATCTTGACCTAGATACCAGAATCTTGATCAATAAGAGCAATAACTTCTAACTAACTTATTCATATCCTAAATCATAAGATCTTTAGAAGTATAAAGCTCAACACTCCATAAAGCTTCCTACTAAAAGAATTTGCCATTATATTTGCCTTAGGTGATATTAAATAGTTATATCAAAATTCTTAATTAGATCAAAACATATCCTTTGCTATAGATTCAGATCATTATAAATAAGTATGTACTTTAGACTCTGGTGATCAGTAAAAATATAACATCTTACTCCATACAAATAATACAGCTGGATCATTAGAGTAAATATAAGAATAATAAGCAATAAATCACATGTCATATAACTTTTCTCATGTGGCTTCAATTTCCTAGAAGCATATGTTATAATATTTTTGTGTTGCATCAAAACACATTGAAATCCCTTTTGTAATGCATCACTGAATACCCGAAATCCTTTTACACCCGATGGAATATTTAAACCTAGTTCATATATCAAGCAATCGTTCAACTACTGAAAACTCACCTCACAATCAAGTGTCTAGATGAAAACCACTGACTTTCGAGTCAACAATGTCAAAGGTGTTGAAATCTAAAAAAATAATTTAATAAACTTCCCATAAAATTGGCCATGCCTATGAAATTATGTACCTCAAGGCCTCGACTAATTAACAACAACCTGAATCTTTGGTAATCTATAGAGACCCTTGTACTGTTAACCACAAGCCCCAGAAAGGATACACTCTTCAGCCACAATTCACACTTGGATTATTTTGCATATAATTGATGTTGTCTCATCATCTCCAAAATAATCCTGAGATGCATAATCCTCTTTAGAAGCTGAATAAATTAAAATATCATCTATGAACATAATCACAAATAGATTCAAATATTCCTTGAATATCTTATTCATCATATTCATAAAGATAACAGGTGAATTAGTCACCCTAAAAGGTATATCTAAGAACTCATAATATCCATACTAGGTATTAAATGCAATCTTCACCACATTTTCTTCTCTAACCATCACCTGACAATTCCTAAATCAAAGGTCATTCTTAAAAAATACATAAGCTTGCACAAATTAATTAAATAGATCATTATTTCTTGGAAGATGAAACTTATTCTTGATTGTTAACTTGTTTAGTTCCTTGTATTCAATACACATGCTTATATTACCATTCTTCATCTTAAAAAACAGAGCATATTCTACCCATAGAAACATACTAGAATGGAAAAATCTCAATCAACTAATGCTTGAAGTTCCTTAGGTGCCATTTTATATGGATCCTTAGATATTGGAGTAGTATCAAAAAAATATATCAATGTTGAACTCAATCTTCCTATTTGGAGGCCAATTAACCAACTACTTATGGAACACATTGAGAAACTCTTGCACTATCAGGATATCATATAAAGATCCAAATTCTATCGTGAGCATATTCTACCCTCGTACTATATTTATAGATTTTCTGGAGTGGCATGGTCCGTAAATAGGTGTGAGATCAAGGGCGAATAAGCAGTGGCTCGAATGGATGGTCGATAGTGAGCCCTTCGATCGTGCACAGTTCGTTGGCCATTTGGAGTTTTTAATGATGTCAAAATTTATCGATCTTGGGCTCGTTGGATTAGTCTCGTTGAGCCGTTCGATTCGAGTATAAGCTCGTCAAAATCGAAGACCGTTTGGTAACACAAATTGTGGTTTGAACCTTCCAACAGTGCTTTGAACCCTTGATTCGGACTCATTTGGGCTCGGATTGGGTCGATCTTGGTGTCGTTGGGTTTGTATTTCCGAGACGCTCAGATTGACTGTAAGCTCGTTGAAATCAGAGTTCGGATACTCCCGAAATTAAATTTTGAAGTTTCCAACTAGCCTTTTGCCTCGAGATTCGTGTCCGATCAAGATAATTTTTTGCATGATGTATCAATAATATTATTATATATTAAATAATAATAATAATAATAAAAGAATGTATCAATATCCATTATGGCTTTATTAGCCATTTCTTTACATTATTTCGTTTTTTACAAAACATAGAGAAAACTTATGAGATTAGAGAAAAAGAGAAGAGAGAGAAAAAGGAAACCCGATTGTAGGCGACTTCATGCCATTTTTGTCCATCGGCCCAATTGGGAATTTGTTCATCTTGAGGTAAGGAGCATTATGCTCATCTCGATTTTCAAAAATGGGCAAGATTTAGTGAATATTTTGATTAAAATTTTGTATATGTTAGCAAAAAATGTGGATAACTTTGCATAGGTAAAATTTTCATCGCTTAACTTTTTGTATATTATAGAGATTATGATTATGCACATTTTGAATATTTTCTTGAAATTTTACATCGGGGGTTTTGAAATTTGTGGGGGTTTTATTGAATAAAAATTTATATGAATGTTCAAAAATAGTGGTGTGGTATAATAAGAGTCTTAAAACATCATTTTACACAATCTCTATTAATTTGATAATTTTCTAAAAATGTACATTTTTGCTTAGTTGGATATTCTGTTATTTACTATTGTACAATACTGTGAAGTTTTAATACATGCTCAATTACTTTTTAATTATTATAATATGATGATAGATGTGCATATGTAATTAAATTATATATGTTATGAACGAGAAGGGTAAAAATCCTTTTAGATTATGCAGTGTCAGAGAATTGCTGTGAGCTATAAAGGGCTAGAATCCTTTGAGATTCTATCTGAGACAGAAATATGTGATATGCTCTAGTGCTATATAAACAAATAAAAAGGGAGTCATAACGGGCAAGAATCCTTTGAGATTCTGTTTGGGTCTAGGACATGTGATAAGAACTGCTCTGTGATATAAATTTTAATTTTTTTTATTTATTCTGTACTGTTATTTAAATCTGAGAATAATTGTTATACATTTATTATATTTTCAAATTTAGTGATTCTCAATTTAATGATTTATTTAAACTACATTTAATTACTTTTAAATATTCAATAAAATATTTGATAAAAAAATATTTAAAATTTTATATTAGTTTATGTGACTTGCTGAGCTGTTATAGCTCACTGTAATTTTACTTCTAGTTTTCAGTATCTGAGAAAGGTGAAGGAGATTATGGACTAGTAGTTCAAGATTGGATCTGAGGTCATAGATATTTTGCTATTTTATTTTTTATACAATCATGACTAGTTAATTTTTTAGTTATGTAGCTTTTACATATAGTCATATACTATAGTGTTAAACTTTAATGTTATAACATATTTTTTTGGGATTTAAATTATTTTTTTTATTTTTATAAAAATAATTTATTTTTCCAATTATCTCATAAAAATCTTCTACAAAAATACTTAATTATTCAGAAAAGTCGCATATATATTATACATAAAGTTACACTATAAAAGTTTAGAGGGTGTAAGGTTAACCTTATTTTTATGCTATGAAATTATAAATTAATTAAGAAAATATCAAAAAATTTATATTTATGAAAATTAAGATAGGTTGACCATTAGTCATTTATTTATGTTTATAATCATTCTTTTATACTTGGGACTAAAATGAGAAATTATATTTGTATGATTCATGAATATTATATATGATTTTGAAGAAATAAATAGAGATACATATAGATATATGGTCAATAAAATTTGTTTATGTTGATATTAAATTTTATTATTAATAACTGAAATTATATAGCTCTGATTGTTATCTAATAAAAGATAAATTAAAAAATTCTTCCAAATTAAATTCTAGGGCGTCACAAAATTCATATCAGAGCAATTATTGGTAGAATTGATTGAATTTTTATCAGAGCTATGAAAAATTGATTTTAAGCTACGTAGATTGAATAGATTAAAATGCATTATTATACATCATAAATTAATTTCATAAGTGAATGATATATGGTTGAATGAAATGTATGAGTGTGTGATAATAATTAATTGAGTTCAATAAGTTTTAAATCATGATTTGATTTTCGATTCGATTTGAGTTTTGATCATATAATTTTTTTTTATTAGTTTTGTGCCTAGATCATTAAGGGAAATGCTTGGGATGATACTTTTTTAAGGTAGGTAGATTGTCAAAACTTGAATTTTTGAAATGATTTTTTTGGAAATAAAAATTTTGAATTTTAGTGTCATGCCTTGCTGAAGAAAGAATAGGAGAAAGGGACGGAAAGAAGAGAGATAAAAAAAAAGAGAGAAAATTTGATTTTGGTCGTTGGATTGCTTCATCGTTTTTGTGGAAATTGCTTAAATTGTGGAAGGTGCATCTATTTCTATTTCTGCTTTTAAAGATTTTGATTTCAATCATTTGATTCTTCTTAGAACTAGTTTTATTGTATTTTATCTGAATTTATTAAACTTCTATTGTGTAACTTTTTATATGATATCGTAATGGCTATTTTGGAGATTTTGATAGTAACATTTTTAATTTCATCGAGTAAAATAGAAGTTATTAAATTTTGTATGATTTTCTTTGAATATAAGTAAGTATTTTTTTATTTAAGCATACTGATAAAATAAATATTTTGAATGAATATAGACATATGGTTGAGTAATATCTGATCATTATTACTATAAAAAATGTGATGTTGATGTGTGAAAAATAAGTAAAAACTAGTTGATCCATTTGTTCGAGATTGATTAACCTGTACAGGATAGTGGGCCGACAGATTTTCCTTTAAATACTATGATTGGATGTTATCCTTTGTTGATACAACAATTGGGAGTTATAATGAGTTATTATTGTTCTGATGGGAAAAAGAGTGACGACTTTATTTACTTAGCCAATGGTTACTAACTACGAATTATAGATACTGAAAAATACTATGATAACCAAAACTTTTTACTTCTTTAATGTGGATACTAAAAAGCATGTTATTGATACATTGTTCATATTATTATACGTATTTACTGTTACTTTACGGATTTAGTATTAATGTATTATTTTATTGCTCCTACCACTATTTTACTATCATTGATACAAATGCCAGTACTATTACTAATGATATCATTTACCTATTTACTATACTACATCGATAGTGTTACTTATACTGATATTGATGCTACAACTGGTGTATTATTAGTATTGTTGCTACTATTATTTATTCAATGTATTGTTTATTGATTAACTTATTATGTAACATACTGAGCATGTGATTATGATACTACAATGAATATTGATATAGGATCTGATTACTGCTGTTAGTTTACTACATTGATATTATTGTTCCCAATTTACTGCATTGATATCATTGCTCCAGGTTTACTGCATTAATATGATTTATGATAGTCTTTATCAATGCTTTGATTTTATTAATCTATATGATTTTTTTACTAATTATCACTAATTGATAGTATTGATATGACGAATGCTTTATAGTTTTGAAACATATACTAGTTTACTGGTTTTCATCTATATTGTCTTATTGGTCTCATACCATATTACTTTACTGTTTATCGACTCAACTGCTTCTGTAAATGAGTTTTACCATCTCTGCACTAATTCATGATCATATGACAGTTACTGGTATTGAACATATTAGACATGCATGTTGCATCTTTACCGTGCTTGTTGTAGGATTTGAGGACCTGCTGGCTTATTTAGCTAATTATATGTGATATAAATGATTTCAATCATGACAGAGGGTCATGAGTGTGAGGTTGATCAAGTTTCTCCAATTTATAAAAATATCAAAAATTACTAAAATTCCATTTTGGCCAAAACTCTAAGTTGTCGTTTTTGAGAGAGTATGAGAGAGATTCTTGTGAGAAAGAGTTTGTTTTGGACAATTTCAATATATTTCAGCTGTCAGACAGATTCTTACACGTTCATCTTCACAGAAACCATGCCCTCTACAAAAAGGTGAACTAATTCTACCCTAATCATGCATGCAAAGCGTGTTAGGAAATTCGATTTCCTAAACTGAAATCATGTTTTCATTTGTTAGAAAATTATATTTTCTATATTAAGCAACATAGAATTTCTATTGATCATATGTGTGTGAGTATAATCTAAGCCCTAAATTACTTGCATTAAAATTGAATTATTGAGCAGATATCATGTTAGGGGATTATGGGAATCCTATATAAAATGACCCTTTTGATTATTATCCTCAAGACACCGAACCAAACCATAGGTAGAGTCTCCCTTTTCCTCAGTAGAAAGAGAAACGGAAATTGTAGACAAGAGCAAAAGCAAATCTCCTGCACTTGTGTTCTTCAGTTCTTGACCGATTATCGTAGTATTTCTGCAACAGTTAGCAGCATTCACACTTTTTTAGCATCCTTGACAAAGTCTCCATCATATACTAGGAAAGAAAGATCACTTATAGGGAAACCATTAATGTTCTCTGTACAGATTATTAGTTGCATGGGCACTTACGACCTCATTTTATGGATAAGAGGATTCACATTATGAGGACATAAATGGACAAAAATAATAGCCATAGTTTTGAATCATGAATTCATGATGTTGCAGGCAGGTAGCAAAGGGAGGTGCGGAAGGGCAATGGAGGAGATGAATTTGTTGGAGGAAATGTTATGATTACATGGTTCTACGGGAGTTTGGTTGGCTAGCTGTTTAAAGTATAATTCTATTATATTGAAGCTTCGAGTGAGGAGCAACTACTCCTTTTATTTTGTTTTGATGTCCTTATTTCTGATTATATAACTGAAGAATTACTACTTCCCTAGCCTTGTTTTCACCAACTTCTGGTATCAAGTGCGCAGGAATTGCTTCAATGTTTGCCAAGAAAATATTTAACTAAGGATTAGTTTGGGGGCGGCTTTCTTAATATTTCATAAAGCATTTTTTAGAACAAAATTATTCGTTTTTTTAAAGCAACCTTTTTATTAAAAAATTAAAAAAAAATTTAACTAAAAATTTTTTGTATCTAGAAAACAGTGAGAAAATGATCTCAGACAAAACCTGAATAAACAACAAAGCAGACCCCATAGCTGGTTATAGTAGCAGAACTTTAAAAATTCAAGTTGGTAATTTACAAAACCTTCAAATAAAATACTCTCTATTCTTATCAATTTATACATCTAAAATCAACTCATCTGTAACACGACATCTCACCAAAGCTGATCCCATCTTTCCCTCCACCAACGTCCCCTGCATCAATATCACAACCAAAACAAAGCAATTCGAAACTGCAGCCAAGGTGTTCGATGAAAAGCCAAAAGAAAAAAGAGGGGTAAAAAAAACTCTTAACCATTTAAATTGACATACCAGTAGTAATCCCAACGAGGGCCGATCTTGGATATGCGATTATCTCCATAAGCATAATCGGAAAGAGCACGGCGGGCGTTGCGGAAGGCGCAGCAGCCAAGAGCGTAGATTGCGATGAGGAAGATGAGGGCGACGACGTTGAGGACGGAGAGCTTGTGCCAGTCACTTCTCACCTGCTCCAAAACACCGGCTTTACAAGATTCGCAGTTGTAGCAGAGAACGTCAGCCTCGTTGCTCCATTGATAGCAGTCCTCCTCCTGATCAGCCGTTGCCATCCCCGCCACATATGTGCACGATGTAGGCGGCTTACAGCATCCCGACTGCGCATACATTTTAAATTTAAATATATCGTTTTTTCATGCTATTCAAATTTGGGATTTAGCCTTTCGTTTGGGACAAATACTTTTATATACATTTGATCCTATCTAGGACCAAAAGTTTAGCTCATGGCTTGACTAGTTTAGAAAAATAAAAATAAAAAAAATGGCTTGACTAGTTTAGAGCGTTTCAAGCCAAAAATCTATTCAATTTACTAATGATCTTCGATCTTCAAGTTAAACTCTACTCTATTAATAGTATTTAATGTTATTTTTATCAGAAAACAATAATCAATGCTTCCAAAATTCAAACTCAATATATTGTACAAGATTTTATTATGTGAAAGGGAAAAAATTATCAATTGTTTCCTTCAACAAAATTATAATAATAATTTCTCTTGTATAATATAAGGGGATGTCCCCTCTTTCTATTAAGAAAAAAATTAAGAACAAAAAATATATATAAAAAAATTCTCTAAATTTTTTTAATAAAAGAGATATATATATATATTATTGACAAGTGGTGACTAGTGTTTCCTTTGGAACAGTTTTCTTGGGGCTTTTAAAAATAATCTTTTAATAAAAAAAATCTTTAAAATAGTAAAAAAGTAGTAGTCATAAGTTGTCTCAAATGAAGCCTAGGACGGATTTCTTACTACTTCTTAAAGGAGCTTTCTCATATAAAAGTTAAAATTTTTGTACTAAAAAATTAGTTTAAAAAATAGTAAGAAAATCGTCTCAAATGAAGACTTAGACTTCATTTGGAAAGACTTTTTTATTTCTTTTTAAAACACAGCTTTAAAATTTTTACAAAACATACTGAAAGATTC
>NW_021319281.1:24141-61790 GCF_001605985.2 Dendrobium catenatum | reverse complement strand
TTGAAAAAATTAAACATCAAAGCATCAATCATCTTAACACTGCAGTACCGGATTATACTTTCATGAATCACAATGCTTAACATTCACAACACTGTGGTAGAATAATTGCCAAAATGAGGAGTCATACTAAATCACCCAAAAGAAGTGTCTCTTCGACTATTAATCATGTCAGGTCATCCCAGCACCACAGTGGAGTAAGCATTACAGTGTAAAGGCGCTAGTTCATTTTAAAATGCCATGGTGCCACCATGTCAAGAGCCTTGATGCCAGAGTCTATAACTAAACTTGAATAAAAAGTTTTTTCAATTCTTTTATTTAAAGTGTTTAGTCTTTCTAACTGGAGTCCTGAACTTTTAAGTGTCTTTCTCTAGTTTTCCTTTCGAGTAAAGTTTAAGGGAGGGTAGAAAAGTACTAGAAACTTTCTTTTGGATATCTTAGAGTGTATTGTGTAAGAAATTCTATTATTGGGGAAAGAAAGAATATGGTAAATATCAATTTATCATTCTTGGTAATTATTTTTTACTGCATCTTATGTATCTTTTTCTAACATCAATGAAATGAACATAAATATACTTTTTAAATTATTCATATCTTGCTAAATTTCTATGTTTTGGGCTAATAAAGTAAACACATAGCTAGTACTAATAGAAACTATCATGCCTTGAATTGGATTATAGATGTTTCAATATCTCCCAATCTTAATTTAATGCATACAATGGCTATGTCTCTGGTTAATATCAATTGTGATATATTACCTCAATGAAAAATTATTAGAATAAATAAGAGTATTGAAAAGAAATGTTAGAATGCATGTACATATAATGTTGAACCTTCTAGGTTATATGCATATATTATAATTATAAGAAAGTAATAAACATCCCTTTTTGCCCCTATAAACTCGAAAAGAGATCTATGGATGCAAAAAATCTTTCTTCTATATCAAAAATAAAGAGTCTCATTAGGAAAATTATGTTATTATGCAATTATTAGTGCAAAACAACTTATTTTTATTAGCATCTAATTTCCTTGCAAGTCTCATTTAATTGAAAAAAACTCAAAAAAAAAAACTTTTTACCTTTGGTAGGATAAATCGTGCATCTATAGTAAAAAGTAATTATTTAGTTGTAATTAAGTAGAATACTTTCTCTTGGGATCAATACTTTTCTCTGTAATTTTATTACTTGATCAGTTTGTATACTTGGATATTTAATGGGAATTTATTATTTTTATACAAAAAAATCTAAGTTTATTCATATTACATTCTAAACCTATGTGTAGCTCACCCCTTTGACCGTATAGCTAGTCCAAATGGCTCCCATTAAGTTTAAGGCATCATTGTGAGGGAAGAAATGTATATATTATAATTTAAACTATATTTTTGAACAAGTTGAATATTTAGACCTACTTAAATCCTGTATCTTTATTTTTTATTATATTTATTTTAAAAAGATTAAAAAAACATTCAGTTGACTATTTATTTTTTATTTTTTATATTGCTGCATCATTATTACATGCTAAGTAAATCTAGTAAGGAGCCCTTATTGTTTGATTTTGAGATAAAAAGTACCTTACAAAAATTCAAAAAAAAAAGATTTTAGAGATATTTGAACTAGTACAAGAATAGGAGAATCCTAAACTTCTCAAAGAGTTGATAAGTGTAAATTATATAATGTTTATTATGTTTGAATTTTAGTGAAAATATATTTAAGTTATTTTTATATATAAAAACTAAAAAATTAATAAAAAAAATACAAAAAAAAAACATTCAGCGCCACATCACCCAATGAAACACTATCACTGTGCTTTATTCAATAACATTGAAGATTTAATTTTTAGTCAATTTAGTGTCATCCTCTTTATTTATGAGCACTACAATGGTATCATAGTTAACACCGTAGTATTTAAAGAACTGCTTCATCAAAAAATTAGCTTGGTAGTGTTGGGTTCTATAGAAAATGAATCTCATAGTGCAGTCATTTCAATGCCTTAAAATCATTTTAACCACTCAAATAATGCGGTGCTCTCATTTCTACACCGCCATGGAAATGAATTTATAACTTCCAAGGGACACGCCACTCAAGTAAAAAGATGCACTTGTTCACTTGATAACCATTTCACATCATTAAGCACCATGGAGGAGAAAATATTTTAGCACTGAGGCACAAGTTCACTTTCAAGTTCTATAGCACCAAAATCATGTTCTTTTTTTCCCATAAATAGATGTTTTTTTTTCTATTTATATAGGTATTTAGTCACTTGTGTAAAACTTAGTACCTTTAAGTGTGCTTTTGTAGTACCCGCTTAGAGTAAAATCTAAGGGAGGGTAGAGAAGTATAAGATACAATCTTTTAGAGTACTTAGCTTGTGTTTAATGAAGAAACTTTGAAGTAAGGAAGGAGTGTAGAGGACAAACTTTGATCCTACCCGGTGATAAAATTTCACTAGTTCTCTTGTACTTTAATTCTTCTATGAATATAAAGAAAATGCATTTTCTTATCATTTATTTTATGTCTAACTAGATCTCTTATTTTGGATTGATAATGTAAAAATAATATTCAGTACTAATGAAGACTCTTGTACTTTAAAATTTTAATTATATTCTTAATAATCTCCCATTCTTTATTTAATGAGTTTCATTAGGAAAATAATAATATTTATTTTCATCAATCTAAAATATTTTATTAAATATTATCTTAATCATTCTACTTTTTTTATCTAGTGGTAGAAATTCCAAAAACATCTTTTTTTTTATTTTAGTAGAATAACTTATGCATTAGAGTAAGCAGCAGTAGTTTTATTGAAGGTAAGAATAACATGTTCTTGTGGGTTTTACATTCTACTTTATCATTTTATTAGTTGATTTAGCATGTATACTTGTGTACATTTAAGTGGAGTTTTTATTATTTACATATAAGAGAAAACCTAAGCATTAATCAACATTAATAGAATAAGCACTAATTATGCAATCCGTATCAAAGCCTTGTCCATACATGCCCCCATCTAGTTTTTATCTCCATTGCCAAGGAAGTAATTTACTTATTTAATTTTAATTATATTATTTAAATAAATGAATGTTTAACTTACTTATATCTTATATCCTATTTTTTCTTATTTTTTTTTTAATTTTATTTATTATTGTATTTCCATTATTGCATGATTTATAGATCTTGAAAAGAACCTTTATTATTTGATTCTAAGATATAAATGACCCTTTCAAAAATTAAAAAACCTAAAAGATTTGAAAATGTCTAAACTAGTGCCAGATCAAGATTATTCTAGACCTCTTACAGATTATGTTAATCGTGTAGTAGACAAAATTCATTTGGATATTAATAGACCTACTATCTTGGCTAATAATTTAAAATTATAATTTTTTATAATTTAGATGGTTCAAAATTCTTAGTTTTGGGAAACTCTTGTTAAAGATCTCAATTTAAACATAGCTATTTTTTAAAAAATCTGTGTAATATTTAAGTATAATGTTATCAGAGATAATGTTATTGAATATATATTATTTCCATTTTCTCTAAAAAAAATAAGACTAACATGTGGTTGAATTCGTAACTCCCGGGCTCTATAACCACTTTGAATATGTTTTCTCACAAATTTTTAAGTATTTCCTACCATTAAATACTACCATACTTAAAAATGATATTACATCTTTTACTCAATTTAAATGATAATAAATTTATTAAAGTTAATAGAGATTTAAGAAAATGCTTAAAAAATATCCTCACCATGCCTTATCCTATTATTTTGTTATTCAAATCTATTATAATGGATTATAAGGATCTCTTAGAGCAATCATATATGTTGCCTCCGGAGGATCTTCAATGTCTAAGCTATTTAAGAAAACATATAAGTTAATAAATGGAATAACTATTATTAATTTTTAGTGACCCGTGAAAGTTTGATAGAGATGTTAAGCCCTTATGAACTAGTTCCCAGGCTAACCAAGAGGGGGGTGAATTAGATATTAAAAACTTCTTTAATAAAAAGAAAAATATTTTTAACTCTTGCAGTGAAAATGAATTAAAAACATAAAAAGGATTAATCAGACATTTCACCAAAGCAGTTAACAGCAGTAAAACTAAAGTGCAAAAAATAATAAGAAAGAACACACCAGATTTATAGTGGTCCGGTCCAACCTGACCTACGTCCACTCCTCGGAGGCACCCTTCAAGTATTGCACTAAACCTTTAGTGTCTCTCATTTATCCCCCACAGATAGGAGGAGAAGCCCTTACAAAATCACTTCCACCTTCCCCGGTGCGGCAGAATAGCCGGGCCCTTTGACACCAAAGAGGTCTTCTTCTTCCCAAAACTTCCCTCAAGATGAGCCTTGATCTAATGGTACTAAGGTGTGAGCTCGTCGGAGAAACCATGTGAACCCCCCTCCACACTCCCTTAAAATCCCCTCTAAGGATCTTCTCCCTCTCTTAAACTCCACCCTTTCCTCTCTCCATTGCAAGTTATCTCTTCAAATTTCTTCCAAAAGAATGAAGCTTCAATGGCTGCCAAAGACACTTACCAAGTGCCTTGAAAAAGCTTAAAAAGAAGAGCTCCAAATTGCTTCTAATTATAATAAACTGATATTATCATCTAGGATGATATTTCAATTGTCCTGTATGATTAGTTCAAATAGTAGAGCATTGCCCTGATTGCATGCCTGGACGATAAAAAAATAAACTGACCGTTCAGGCTGATTAGTACAAAAAGACACATATCATCCAGAGCATCGCCCTGAATGGAACTAAGCCGATGTTTGATCATCCAGGAAGAACTAAGGTTTGTGAACAAATCATCCTTTTCGATACTTTGATTGTCCAGGATGATATGATCAAGTAATCAAATCTTAATTGCATTCCTTAATTATCAAATTAATTTAGGCATAATTATATTGCATCATCCAAGATGATGTCCTGGATGATGTCCAAAAATAAACAATACCTAAATAGATCTGGCGGCAGATTCTTTCTGATTTGAGCCTATCATCCCGGCCGATATGAATATCATCAAGGATGATGCACTTAATGATGGTTGCCTTAACCAATATTCCCTAATTAGGGTTTTTATTTTTAACTGATCATCGAGGTCAATTTTGGGATCATCTCGGATAATGTGATAAAAAAATAGCAAATAATAAAAAGCAGACATAAAATAGAGTGCAAGGTTACAAGAAAGCAATATACCTTTACAGGACATGACTAAAAAATATATCAATGAAAATTACAAATAAAACTTGTTCTGCCAAAACTTGAGCCTTCTAAGGCTTCGTTTGGGACGACTTTTTTACTGCTTTCTAAAACGGAGTTTTAGTACAAAATTTTTTATTTTTGTATTAAAACTCTGTTTTAGAAAGCAAAAAAAAAGCCGTCCCAAACGAAGCCTAAGGTGCACTGTAATCCTGAAATGTTAGTAAACACATAAATAAAAAATATATTGCAAATACAGGTAGACAAAAGAAAGTGAGCCATAATATTTGTTATTATCAAAAGCATAAACTCATAAGCTTGAGTTGCAACACCCCGTTAATTGAGTAAATCAAAAGAGAATAACTAGAATTTATGAACCTAATGTATTGTAAATTTTAACTATACATGTTACCAAAATTTCTAAGAAAATTCAACAAAATAGAAATTAATGCAGGATTTGTATCTAAATCATTTATGCAACTAGAAGAACAAGATTTAAATTATAATTGAAATAATAGTTAGCATGGGATTGAAAATATTAATTTGATTGGAAGAAAAAATAATCCCTACTTAAATACATAAAATCAAAGTTGGAGAAACCATCCTATTTCAATAAAAAAATATTATTAGTTAAAATAATCAATGGAATTCATGCCAAAGTAATCAAGGAGGACATTGGAATATTATTTAACAACATACTGTTAATCCTAGGCCTTCTTATCCTTTAGCATTTAATCAAAAAAATCAGTTTGAAAATAGAAAGTCACCTTTGGAAGAGGTAGTGATTCAGTTGGGAACTCAATTACAAAGTCAGGCTACTTCTATTAAAAATTTGGAATCTCAATCTTGGTTAGTTGGCAATTTCAGTCGGTAGTAGGCCTCTTTGATTATTGCTTAGCAATAATAAAGTTAATCCAAAGGAGAAAGGAAAATATTTTAGTAGAAACTACTTGAGGAGTGGTAGTGATGAATCCTAACCAAATTTATAAATCTAGGCAATTCTAGCTGAAGATTACAAACTTAGTGTTATCCAAGTTACACCAATTTCTAAGAAATTAAACAAAATAGGAATCAATGCAAGATTTATATCTAAATCATTTATACAATTAGAAGACCAAGTTTTAAATTGTAATGGATATAAAAGTGAGCAAGGGATTAACAATATTAATTTGATTGGAAGAAAAAATAATCCCTACTTAAGTACATAAAATATAGGTTAGAGAAAGCAACCTAATTTCAATTGAATAAATAATCTTGGTTGTAGTAATCAATGGAATTCATGCCAAAATAATCTAGGAGGAAATTGAAATAATCTTTAACAACATATTGTTAATGCTAGTCCTTATTCGTTAGCATTGAATCAAAACAATCAGTATTAAAATAGATAGTCACCTTTGGAAGAGGTAGTGATGCAGTTAGGAACTCAATTACAAAGTTAGGCTACTTCTATTAAAAATTTGGAAACTAAATTTTGGTCAGCTGGCAAATTCAATAAGTAGTAGGCCTCTTAGACCATTTCATAGTAATACTAAAGTTAATACATAGGAAAAAGAAAAATATTTTAGTATAAACAACCTAAGGAGGGGTAGTGATGAACCATAGCAAAATTTATAAATCTAGGCAAGTTTGGCTGAAGACTATAAATTTAGTGCTATTTGGGAGGCAACCCATATTTTTGTTTAGTTTGTCATGATAATTATTATCATTTTCATGGTTAATTTGCATATTTTGTTATAAAAATAATAATACGCCCGAGCGTTGAGATCAATGTTGCGGCGCTCGTACGTTGCAAAAACTATCATGATTATTTATTTATAAAAAGCGAAGTGGAGACAATTTTCTTTGCACTTTTTTTTTCTCTCTAACTTCTCAAGAATTTTTCCTGGCTGAGTGTTCTTGCTTGTTCTTCATCTTTTTGGAGATTTTTAAGCTAATGGATAGAAAGAAGAGAACATGTTTTTTCTTAAAGAAAAAAAAACATTTCTATGAGAATGAATAATCATTTTTTGCTTTAAACTTTTATAGTTCTTATATTGATAGCATACTAAAAGAATTTAGAAATGAAATTATTAAAGATACAAAGATGTATAATACAAAAATGAAGAAATTACATGGGTGCAAGGTTCTCAAATATGAATTTTCTCCTAGATATGATATTTGGATTTTTCATTCCTAAAAGAAATTTTACCATAAAAAACTTTTTGTTTGGATAGATCGAACCATTTAATGTTATTTAAATATCTTCAAAAGGTGCTATAAAAGTTTTGGATACAAAATATTTTCATATTTTAAAGATTAATTATCATATATTAAAACATTACATGTGATGATGATGAGGAGGAGGATAAATATAGTCAGGAAATTTCTGACTATTTGGTCTAAGAGAGAGAAGATCAAATTGATAAATGCTACCCATATTTTGTTGCATGTCTTTCTTTTATTTCTTTACTCCGGGGGAGATCCAAGTGATGTGATAGTTTGTTATGATAGTAGTTCCTGGTTATGTTTGTTATGTCCATGAGAGCCAAGGTTATTGTGATGTGATGGTTGTTATGTCCATGAGAGACAAGGTTATTGTGACGTGAGAATGGTCCCTTAAGCACTAGTTATCATGTATCATTTGTTTGGTTTATATGTATTACACGTTTTTGAGCCTTTTATCACACATATGAAAAGCATGTGTCATTAACTATAGTTCCAATTTGCTTGAATTTATATTTGATTTAATTCTCCGTAAGCTTACATTATTACATTGTCCTCCATTAACATCTACACTTTTTTATTATTAATTTAACCAGAATAAAAATGATAGTTAAAAATTATATAAAATTAGGATAAAAATAAAGCTCTTGATTATAGTTTAAATGAGCACTGCATTATAATTCATAGAATGGAAAACTTAATAATTAACTAACTTAGATTATTTAAGCTATTAACATAACTTGAATTTATAAGTTATACATTTATACATTGACCTTTGAAATGAAAGATAAATAATTAATATTATGTGTGTGTGTGTGTGTGTGTGTAGCTTAAAATTGATCTCGTGATCTTAATAAATCTTTACATTAAAAGAATTAAGATTATAAGAGGTTATAAGCAAAATTGATATTCAAAATTATTAATTATGTACTCCACAAAAAAAATTTATAAAAGGAGTTCTAAAAAGAAAGAAAATAAGAAAAGTATATTCAAAAGCTAGTATCAATTAAAAGCCTAAATGTCCAATTGTTCCCTTATAATTAAATTTATGAAGGATAAGATATGAGAACTAGTACAGATGATGGTGAACTAATAAAATTTAATTTTAAATAAAAACACATCTAATCTTTAAGCTATATTATTCATTTCAAAATTCAATATTGAATGATTAAATTTATGACATATAAATTCAAAATAAGCAATGGTAAGGGTGACGAGTTAAGATAATTGCTAGGAATTTCCTAAACTAGAATTTTAACTTTATTATTTTCAACTACTTTTAAAATGTGATGTATTATCCTATTTTTAGCAATTTTACAATAATCAAGTTTTATTTTGATAAATTAACTTATAAAAAAATAGATTTCTTTATTTTCTTGAGGATAATCAAGAGTTTACAATGGGAAGAATTTGATAAGTGTAAATTATGTGTGATTTATTATAATTGAATTTTAGTAAAATATGTTGTTTTTGCTATTTTGTATGGAAAAGCTCAAAATGGTTAAAAATATGAAAGAACATTCAATGTTGTGGCACCCGATGAAACACCACCGTTGCACTCTACTCAACTTACCAAAGCGTCAACTTTTGGACATTGCAGCAAAATCTTCTCTATTTATGAGAGCTGCAGTAGTATCACAGTCAATATCGCAGTGTTTGAGCCACCTTTGTGTCAAAAAAAATTAACCCGGCAGTGCTAGGTGCTAGGAAAAATGAATGCTATGATGTCTCACATTACAATGCCTCAGTGCCATTAAGGCCATTTTAGAGCCACAACACTCTAATTTCCACAACACCATGGTATTGCAGTTATAACTTCTAAGGGAAATTCTACTAGAGTGAAAAGATACATTTGTTCACTTGATAATCATTCCACATTTTGAAAAGCCCCAACAAAGCAAATATTTTAGCACAGAGTTGTTAGTAGTTTTGAGTGGCACATCACCATACTTTTAAGTGCCATAATGCTAGATATCTTCTCTGTGTTGTTTTTAAAATAGAAGTTCTATTCAATTTGTAGAGAATTTTAGTCACTTTTGTAAAACTTAATACTTTCTGTGTGCTTCTCTAATACACTTTTAAGTAAAATTCAAGGGTGGCTAGGAAAGTATATGATATAATCTATTAGAGTGTTTTTCTTATGTTTTTTAAAGTAACTTTAAAGCGAAGAAGGAGTGTATAAGAGATACTTTTATTCTAAGTTGTAACAAAATTTTACTACTTCTCTTCTACTTTGATTCTTATATGAATAATTTTAAAATGAGTTTACTTGTCATTTATTCGATGTCTTGTTAGATCTATTAGTTTGAATTGTTGATGTAAAGAACATATTAAGTATTAATGAATACTTTTATACTTTAAAGATTTAATGATATTCTTAATCATCTCCATTTCTTTATTTAATGCACATAATGGCCATGAATGTTGTTAAAACCTAGTGTGATGTATAGCCTCGATGGAGGAATACAAGAATAATCAGGAATATTAAGATAGAATATTGGCGTGCCTAGACAAAGGGTGTTTAACTATTCTAGGTACTAAAGGAAATATTATAACAGTATAAGGTCAATAAATTCATTTTTACTTCTATAAGCTTAATAGAGATCTAGGTATGCATATGCTATGAAGAAGATTTATAATTAAAAGTCTCATTAGGAAAAATATGATATTTATATTTATTAATCCAAAATATTTTATTAAATATTATATCAACTATTCTACTATTTTTATCAAGTGATAGAAATTTAAAAATATTATTTTTATTTCACTAGGATAACATGCCTTTAGAGTAAGCAGTAGTAGTTTTATTACAAGTAAGCATAACACTTTCTCACGTGTTTGACACTCTACTTCATCATTTTATTACTTAATTCTATATGTAGACTTACATACATTTAAGAGGGGCTTTTTTTTTTTTTTTTGAGGGAATGCTTGAAGCAATTTTATTAAGGTAAAAAAAATACAATCAACTAAGTGATTGATCCACAATCACTATCCTCCTTGAGTAAAGTAATAAAGTAAGGATGGACCTTATTACTACGGAAGTCATACCAAAAGAAATCTAAAGAACGAGCATAGTTATTACAAAAATCAGCTAACTTATTACATTTCCTATAAACAAAATGAAATAAAACTTGATTGAATTTATTGAGAAAAGAAAATTCCTCTATCTTTGGACTTCCATCTTTGGCTAGCACCTTTTTAAAGATATTCTGAACCAAATCAATAATATTCTAATTATCCCCCTCAATGATAATCTTTTTATAATCATACCTCCAGTCTTGGACAAATTTCTTTATTGATAAGATTGTAAAAAGTTCCAATTGACATGAATTCCAATGCAAACAATTCACCCCAAAGGCATATAAAAATCTGCCTCTTTGATCCCTAAATACTTCTCCAACACATGTATTGTAATTGCTTCCTAAAGAAGCATCAATATTAAGTTTAATCCATTCGGGGGGAGGAGGATACCAAAAAGAAGACAGCTGCAATAGCTGGTTGGTATCCCAGTATTCCAAACTTCCTTTGAAAGATGCTGCGGCCATGCAAATTGCATTAGCAGCAATGAATGTGAAGTTGTCTTCCTTTCCACCATGCATTACATTGTTTCTACTCTTCCAGCTTAAGAAAATCGCAGAGAAATAGACATTCCCAATGAAAGGTTCTGAGTTTGCCAAGCTTTTCAAACCCATAAAACACTCTTGGATTGGAGTAAAATTCAGGATTAAGAAGCCCAACTCCTGAGAATATAAAAAACTTGCAACATCTTAAAATAATTAACCGTAATGTACTCAGCATTTTCCACAACCTCGCATCCCCTAGGACATAAATTATTCCTAGACAGCTTTCTGAACATCAAAAATTCATTTGAAGGAAAGACATTGATAGATAATCTCCACCAAAATAAGTCCCAAGGCCTAAGCTTCATACTTCTTCTCCAACGCCAATGAAGATCTTCATATTAAGAGAGTTGCTATTTGCATGTTTTACATTCTTGCAACTTGTATAGTTTTGATGATTTCAAATATTATTGTTTTTTGTATAGTTACTCCTAACACTTTTTGGAAGAGTTATTTTTGCTCTTGTGTGTATTAACATTTCAAGAAAATCAAACTCCAGACTACAAAGACTTCAAATCAAATTCAGCATGAGATACTTTGTGTATTTAAAACTTGTATTTTTCTTTGAATTAAATTTGAGAGGGAGTGATTGTAATTGAGTGAATTTCACACACACACATTTTAGGAGATCTTGAGAAATTTGCACTGATCGTACGGGATGATTAGGTCAGTTATCTCCTCGTAAGAGCAATGGAATGAATAGGAGTTGAAGAAAATTTTTCTAAGTCCTGATTGTCTTGGATGAAGTGTATTTATCCAAGGACGAAATGTTCTCTGGAAAATTTTCGTTCAAGACCGAAGTGTATTCGTTCCAGGACGAGTTGCTCTCTGGAGTATTATCATCCAGGATAAAGTGTATTCATCCCGGGACGATTTGCTCTCTGGAAAAATTTCATCCGGACGAACCAATATTCATCCCAGAATGAAGTGAACTGACTCTGAAATTTTTGTGACGTTCTGCAGTTTTTAGGAACCGACCTATGGAATAACCATTCATACCGAATGAATCTAGTTCATACGGGATGATGTGTGTGTATGAAGTTATTTCATACCCATATACATTAGGTTCATTTCCAACGCATTTAAGTAAAATCGTCCAGGGCGATCCACGATCGTACGGGACGATCCGATGCGTATTAACTTGAAAATTTGCAGTTTTTGGACGATTTTTTGTGTCTTTCCTATAAATAGTCCAAACTAAACTGCCACTTAATCTTTTTGCCTACTAATCTTTGTGCCTATTGAAAGAAGACTCAAGGAGAGAGTGTTCGAAGGAGGATTCCTACTACTGGAGCGTAAAGGCTTCACTTGGTATTCAAAGGTAAGAATCTCTACTTGGGATTTGAGATTACTTCACTCTTTTCTTTCTTCCATCTAGATTTCTTGTGAGAAGATCTATCAAGGAGATCCGATTCTCTACCCACACTTGGAGAGTGTAAACAGCCGAAGGGTTCTCTACCCACACTTGAATAGTGTGAACAACCAAAGGGTTCTCTGCCTACATCGGGATAGTGTAAAAGGATGATGGTTCTCTGCCAACATTGGGGATAGTGAAAAAGGATGACAATTCTCTGCCAACACTGGGTATAGTGTAAAAGGATGACGGTTCTCTACCGCACCGGGTAGTGGTGGAAAGAGTTTTTATAAAGGCTTCTCCGTCTTGCTGTGGGTGCTAAAGGAGAGTTACTAGTGGTATTAGTGCAATAATCGGAGGGTGCCTCCGGGGAGTGGATGTAGGTCAAGTTTGACCGAACAACTATAAATCTTGTGTCTTTTATTTTTCATTGCTTTTTTATTTTGTTGATTTTTGTTTCTAATTTGTGGTTGAAAAATCTATTTCTATAAAAATTATTAAAGTTTATTTTTCGGTTTAAAAAATTAAAAAGAGGGATTAAATTTTTAGTTACCAATTCACCCCCCCCCCCTCTTAGTTAGCCGCTGGGACATAAGCTTAGGTTTAACAAACTAATTCATAGTGATCGAGTTTCAACAAGTGGTATCAGAGCTTTTTTTCAAAATCATATGTTTAGACTACTTTTTTATTAATGTAGATGGCTACATTTGGAAACCGAAATACACCTGAGGGTTACTCTATAACTAGACCTCCACTGTACGACAATATACCTTTTGATTTTTGGAAAACACGCATGTCTACATTCTTACAGTCACTTGATTATCATATGTGTATCTTAGTTCAGGAAGGGTATACAAAACCAACTAGATTAGTTGACGGAGTTAGAGTTGAAATACCTTTTACGGACTGAATAGTAGAAGAACATGACTTAGCATAACTAAATCCCAAATGCTTGAATAGTTTCTTTTATGCTTTAAAATCAGAAGACTACATGCAGGTTTTCACTTGCAAAAGTGGGAAGGACATATGGGATAGACTTTATATAACTTATGAGGGGACTAATGAGGTTAAGCAACCTAGACTTAATATCTTGTTGCATGATTATGAACTATTTTGCATGAAACCAAATTAATCCATTTCTGATATGTATACAAGATTCACACAAATAGTCACCTCTTTGCATGCACTAGGTAGGGAGCTAACGAATGTTGAAATAGTTAATAAGATTCTTCGTTGTTTGCCTACTGCTTATAATGTTAAAATTACTGCAATTACAGAGTCTAAAGATCTAAACATTTACTCTATTGACAATCTTCTTGGTTCGCTAATTACTTACGAGCAAGGAGTTAGCAAAAGAAAGATTGATGCAAGTGAACCACGAAGGGAGAAAAACATAGCAGTAAATGTAGAAGAGTCTGAGAGTGAACACGCACAACTTGAGGATGAAGATGACATCGCATTGATGACTAGACAATTCAAAAGCTTTCTGAAGAGGAAGAAGAAGAGACGCCAACATTGGAATAGAGATAAATTTAATAGAAATGCCAAGGTTTCAAATGATGTGATTTGTTATGAGTGTAGGAAACCTGGTCATATCAAGACTGAATGCCCAAAACTCAAAGCTACTCCTAGCAAGGAGAAGGTAGAGGAGAAACCAATTATAAAAAAGGTCAAGAAGAAGTTTCAAAGAGCCTTTTGGGCTGACTCAGC
Organism: Dendrobium catenatum; assembly: GCF_001605985.2. Lineage (NCBI taxonomy): Eukaryota > Viridiplantae > Streptophyta > Magnoliopsida > Asparagales > Orchidaceae > Dendrobium > Dendrobium catenatum. The sequence goes on along the minus strand of NW_021319281.1, from coordinate 47,707 downwards.
TTCAATTCATTAGAGATTGAGAAGGAAGAAGAAGGAAGAAGAAGTCACTAATCTGTGCTTAATGGCCGATAGTCTTGATCAGTCAGATCAAGAAGAGGATCGCTCTCACACAAGACCTTGTGATAGCATATGGTACTTTGATAGTGGATGTTCAAAGCATATGACTGGAGATACTACACAATTCATATCGCTGGAAGCCAAGAGTGGAGGCAAGGTTACACTTGGAGATAACACCACAAGGAAGGTGGTTGGATCAGCTATGATTGGAAATCTTAATAAATTTTACATTGAGAATGTGTTATTAGTAGAAGGCTTAAAGTATAACCTGTTAAGTATAAGCCAGCTATGTGATGAAGGATATTGTGTGAATTTTTTTCCTACTAGCTGTATATTAAGCCTAAATGGTAAAGATGTTTTGAATGGTAAAAGGGTAAATAATGTTTATATGTTAGACTTGAATTATATTCAATCTACTAATGCTTTTTGTTTGAAAACTATATCTGATGAGTCATGGCTTTGGCATAGGAGACTTTGTCATTCTAGCATAAAAACCTTAGAAGGATTACCCAAAAGAACTTAGTTAGAGGTATACCAAAACTAGACTTTACTAAGGACCACCTTCGTGATGCATGTCAATTAGGAAAGCAAGTGAAGTCCTCTTTTCAATCCAATAAGGATCTTAGAACTAGTAAACCATTAGAGATTTTGCATATGGATCTTTTTTAACCAGTTGGAACTGAATCTAGGAGGGAAGGTATACGAATTTGTGATTGTGGATGATTACTCAAGATTCACATGGATTAGATTTCTATTTCATAAGAGTGAATCATTTGAGGAATTTAGAAACTTTTCGACTTGGATTCAAAGAAAACTAGGGCGTGAAATTATTTCTATACAAATTGATCATGGAGGAGAATTTGAGAATGAGAAATTTGAAAAATTTTATAAGGAGAAAAGAATTGATCATAATTTTTTTACACCTAGAACCCCTTATTATAATGGGGTAGTCAAAAAGAAAAACATAACATTAATAGAAGTCGCCCGAGCAATGTTGGCAGAATACTCACTTCCTAAATATTTTTGGGCTGAGGCAGTTAGCAGTGCATGTTATGTTCTGAATAGGGTGAATGTGAGATCTAAACTAAATAAAATACCCTATGAGTTGCGAAAAGGAAGAACACCTAATTTGTCTCATTTGCATGTTTTTGGTTGCAAGGTGTTCATTCATAATAATGGAAAATCTGCCTTAGGAAAATTTGATCCAAAATCTGATGAAGGAATTTTTGCTGGATACTCAAGTGTTGGAAAATATTATAGAGTATTCAATTAAGAACTTTGGTAATTGAGGAGACCACACATGTTGTATTTGATGAATCTGGAAATATGAAAGAGCCAAATGTTTTAAAAGATGAGATTGAGATTAACTCCCAAAAGATTGATAAAATAAATTTGGAAGAACATTTGGAAGAAAATTTAGAGATAGAAAACCCTTTGCCTAGAGATTTGAGATTTTCTAAAAACCACCCAAGGAAATTGATCATAGGTGAACCAAGTGATGGTGTAAGGACTAGGCGTGGATTAAATAAAGAAGTCAATCATTCTGCCTTCATTTCAACTATAGAACCCACAAATATTGATCAAGTACTTTCGGATGAACTTTGGATTTTGGCCATGCAAGAAGAGTTGAATCAATTTTTAAGAAATAAAGTTTGGGGATTAACTACAAGACCAAAGGATCAAAGTGTAGTTGGAACTAAGTGGGTATTCAAAAATAAAATGAATAACTCAGGGTAGTCATTAAAAATAAGGCTAGATTAGATTCTAAGAGGTATAATCAGATTGAAGGGATTGATTTTGAGGAGACTTTTGCCCCTGTAGCTAGACTTGTAGCAATTAGGGTTTTGCTAGCTTTTGCCTGTTTTAGAGGATTCAAATTGAATCAAATGGATGTAAAAATTGCCTTTTAAAATGGGATAATTCAAGAAGATATTTTTGTAGAACAACCACCAGGTTTTGAAAATTCTAAAATATCCAAATCATGTTTTCAAATTGAAAAAGGTATTATATGGATTGAAACATGCACCTAGGGCTTGGTATGAGAGGTCGAGCACCTCCTTACTTGAAAGATCTTTTGAAAAAGTAAGTGTGGATACAACTCTCTTTTTAAAGAAATGTGAAAAGGATATACTCATTGTTCAAATTTATATGGATGATATCATTTTTGGATCTTCAAATAAAAATCTTTGTGATGATTTTTCTAAAATAATGAGTAGTGAATTTGAGCTGAGTCTAATGAGATATTTAAGTTACTTTCTAGGATTTAGCATTAAGCAAATTAAGGAAGATATATTTCTTAGTCAATCAAAATATGTTAAGGACATCCTCAAAAAGTATAAAATGGACAATGCTAAACATGTTAGTAAACCAATGAATTCCTCAGTTCAGTTGTTTAAGGACCCTAAGAAAAAATCTGTTGATCAAAAAAAATTTAGAGGGATAATTGGATCTTTACTTTACTTGACTGTTAGCCGACCCGATATCATGTTTAGTGTTTGCTTATATGCTAGATTTCAACCAAATCCAAAAGAATCATATTTGACAGCAGTGAAAGGATTTTAAGATATCTGTTAGGAACTCAGAACTCAAGAATTTGGTATCCTAAGTTTAGCTCTTCATTTGAAATAATTGGTTATTCAAATTCTGACTTTGTAGGTTGTAGGGTGGATAAAAAGAGCACTTCTGGAACATGTCAATTTATTGGAAATTCTCTATTCTCTTAGTCCTGTAGAAAATAAAATTTAGTAGCCCTATCTACTGCAGAAGCTAAATATATTGTATTAAGAAGTTGTGTGGCACAAGTTCTTTGGTTGAAACAACAGTTAATTAATTTAGGATTAACTATAGGCATTATTACAATTTATTGTGATAACACTAGTTCTATTTGTATTTCTAAAAATCCTATTCAACATTCAAGAACCAAATATATAGACATAAGGCATCATTTCATAAGAGATCATGTATCTAAAGGTGAAATTTAACTCACTCATGTTTCTACTGAAAATCAACTTGCAGACATTTTTACAAAACCTTTAGCCTTTGATACTTTCAGTGCATTAAGAACAAAACTTGGTGTGATTGATTTGTATGCTTAAATGAAAATATTTTTCCAACATTGATGTTTATTTATTAGTTAATGTGTTTGTGTGTTTTTATTTAGAGTTTATGTTTTTTCGTTGTTTTGTATTATTAGTGTGTTTGTGTTTTAGTTTTTTGATTGAGTGCAAAAATTTAAAAAATTTTGAGTGACAATCATCCGAGATAAAATTTTTTCATACGGGACGATTTATATAGTGTCAATCTGTCGGATTTTGAACCGTTTGAGTGCAGTTTTCAATGTTTTATTGTCACTTCATCTGTACGATCATCACGATCATCCGGGACAAAATGTTTTTCAAACGACGGGACGAATGAATAAAGCTATTGAGTGGATAAGAAAGTTTTTAATACAAGGTTCGTACGTACGAACCTTTGGTTCGTCCGGATGAGCACATGTTAGTTAGATGTAAGGGACGGTTTTAACTGTCATTAAAATAATTATAAGTTCTGATCATCCCAGGATGAACACGTGTTCATCTGTACGATCAGTGTGGTCAAAAGTCTGTACGAAAGGATGCCTCTTAAGTTGTGTTGATTATGAAAAGCCGTTTTATTTTGATGCATTGGTTTGTCCATACGAATTTTTTTCGTACGGGACGAATCAAAAAATTCGTGCAGGATGAAATATTTTCGTCTGGTATGAACGTGTCATTTTCAATAAATAGAAGGGCTTTTGAACTCAACAGTCACACTCAAAACTTCACTTTCAATCTCTTTCGTACTCTAGAACTTTTTCAAATTGCAAGTTTAAGTAAGAGACAAAAGATTGTGGCTACGAAACCACATAAAAATCCTTCTAAAAACTTTCTTTCCAAAGCAAATGAGGAATCTTTTCCTAGGTTTTCCTCAGCGAAGATCACACCCTCCAGAATCCTAATCCAAGAACAACTTACCTTTCAAGTGATGAACTTATTTGCTTCAACACAGTTTGGTTTTATCCTTACCCTCGTCTATCTCTACAATAAAGAAACCTTTCACTACTTCCTCGCCAACATGTCCTTTAATTCTGACCATTCTATAATTTGTTTCTTTATCTTTAAACAAAAAGTTGAAATCACCAAGGCTGACTTAAGATCCTTTTTGAATTTAAGGACAGAGGGAGATAGAGCTCATCACTTGATCAATACTCATGATTATGCATTATATGAAATTAATAATGTGATTAGAGGAAATAATCTGAACGAACATGTGGCTAGAGTATCTGGTCCCCTTCGAAATGCACGTATCATCCAGCATGTTCTTAGAACTTCTATAATTCCTAAAGCTAGTGATATAATCAACATTATCCCTCTTCTTTCTATGGTGACCTTCTTGATCATGACTAAAGAACCTATAGATGAAGCCTAACTTATCCTTGACTATCTTTATGGGTTGGCTGAAATTGGACATGTAGAGCATAAGAGAAAGAAGAATATTGCCTTAGGATATCTAGTTGCCTACATTCTAGACAAGAAATACAAATTGGTTCATCCTGATCAAGAGTTTGAAGAACCGCTCTACTACAACGACGGATCATTTAGAGCAATCTTTAAAGAAGAACAAAGTAAAACACATGTGATTAGTGAGGAAGAACCAGAAGCTGCACCCTCACCCGCCAATGAACCAAATTATCAAGATTTGGTTCAAAGATTTGATCGCATAGAGACTCATTTTAATCAATGTTTTAATCAAATTGAGACTCATCTTCAGCAGCAGGCCGCACAGTATCAGCATGACATGAATTTTATGAGGGATCAGATGAGTGATATCAGTACCAATGTGCTTATGATGAGTACTTACTTTAACATCTTTGGTACTGCACCTCGTCCTCCTCTAGATCAGGGTTCTTCTGATTGATAATTGCACTTACTTTTATGTATTTTCTATAGTTTGTGTGTTAGTTGATGTTATAAGTAAGTTTGTTGTATTTTCTTTTCCTTAGATGTTTTGTTTTTATATTGATATCATGAGCTTAGATTGTAATATCTTCATAGTGATATCAATATATGTTCACGTGTTTTGGCTTTAATGGTATTGAAATATGTGTTAGCCTTTATGACAACTATTAGATTTTTTATCTTAATAGTGTTATACTTTGAAATGCAAGTCAAAATTAAATTCATTAGAAAATCTATTTTTTTTTTAAATTTAAGCTCTGCTTATAACTTGATATAATTAAGATTGTCAATTTCATGTCTCTTATTTAGGCTACATTAATTCAGATATTATTACTGCAACTATAATGTTTTTTTATTTTATATTTCACTAATCAATAAATATTTATGCACTTAGAAAAATTTGAAATTTTTTTTATTGATTTTGGAAAGATCAAAATTACTCTTGAAAAAATGTACAAAATATACAAAAATCAAAAGGAATGCGCAATGGTTCGCAAGTAGAAAAAGAGGCACAAAATAAGCCCATAAGTAAAAAGATGCACAAAAAAGTGCCAATAATTTGAAAAACATGCGCAAAGTGCCACATTTGGTAATTATTTCTTTCCATTATCTTTTAATCTCTTAATTCAAATTGATCTACTGTACATTTATATTCTGTATTGAAATTTGAAATATACAAATTTTCTATTCATCCTTTTTTTGCAATAATGTTTTCTATCTTATTGTCTAAATTGACTCATGTTTTTTATAAATACTTTTTTATCAATGTTATATATTTTCTTAAATTCTACAAATTATGTGATTTGTCTAATTTTATAATTTTATTTGCAATACTTATTTCAATCAGTTTCAAGATTGAATTATCAAATGAATTTCATATGTCTGCTTACATTTTAAGTCTTTTTTTCTTCTTTACTTTTTGTTGTTGTCAAAAAGGGGGAGAAATTGTTTGTATCATGATTTTGGTTTTGTTTGATTCGTATTATAATTGTATCGTGGTTTTGGTTTTGTTTGATTCATATTGTATGTGCGTGTGTCTATTTTTTTTTTATTGTGTATGTTGTATACGTTGTGTGTTTGTTTTATTTTGCATCACTAAAAATTTTTTAAAACAAAATTTTTTCAAATACCTCTTTATTTTTATGTGTTTATCAGTTCAGAGGGAGTTTAGGAGATTTTTTGAATTTGAAAATTATACAAACAATAATTATTTTGCCATCATCAAAAAGGGGGAGATTGTTTAGAGAGTTGCTATTTGCATGTTTTACATTCTTGCAACTTGTATAGTTTTGATGATTTCAAATATTATTATTTTATGTCTAGTTATCTCCTAACACTTTTTGGAAGAGTTGTTTTTGCTCTTGTGTGTACTAACATTTCAGAAAAAATAAACTCCAGACTACAAAAACTTCAAATCAAATTCAGCATGAGATACTTTGTGTATTTAAAACTTATATTTTTCTTTGAATTAAATTTGAGAGGGAGTGATTATAATTGAGTGAATACACACACACAATTTAGGAGATATTGAGAAATTTGTACTGATCGTACGGGACGAACATAGTTCGTATGAGATGATCAGGTCAATTATCTCCTCGTAAGAGCAATGGAACGAACAGGAGTTGAAAAAAAAAATTTCTAAGTCGTGATCGTCCAGGACGAAGTGTATTCATCTCGAGACAAAATGTTCTCTGAAAAATTTTCTTTCAAGAACGAAGTGTATTCGTTCTAGGACGAGTTGCTCTCTGGAGTATTATCATCCATGACGAAGTGTATTCGTCCAGGGATGATTTGCTCTCTAGAAAAATTTCATCCAGACGAACCCATATTCGTCCCAGGACGAAGTGAAACAACTCTGAAATTTTAGTGACATTCTATAGTTTTTGGGAACCAACCTATGGAATAACCGTTCATACCAGATGAATATAGTTCGTACGAGATGATGTGTGTGTATGAAGTCATTTCGTGCCCATATATATTAGGTTCGTTTCCAACGCATTTAAGTAAAATCGTCCAGGACGATCCACGATCGTACGGGACGATCCAATGCGTATTGACTTGAAAATTTGTAGTTTTTGGACTATTATTTTTGTCTTTCCTATAAATAGTCCAAACTAAACTACCACTTAATCTTTTTGCCTACTGATCTTCATGCCTATTGAAAGAAGAGTCAAGGAGAGAGTGTTCGAAAGAGGATTCCTACTACTGGAGCGTGAAGGCTTCACTTGGTATTCAAAGGTAAGAATCTCTACTTGTGATTTGGGATTACTTCACTCTTTTCTTTCTTCATTCTAGATTTCTTGTGAGAAGATCTATCAAGGAGATCCGGTTCTCTGCCGACACTTGGAGAGTGTAAACAGCCAAAGGGTTCTCTACCCACACTTGGAGAGTGTGAACAGTCGAAGGGTTCTCTGCCTACATCTGGATAGTGTAAAATGACGACGATTCTCTGCCAACACTGAGGATAGTGTAAAAGTACGACGATTCTCTGCCAACACTGGGGATAGTATAAAAGAACGACGGTTCTCTGCCTTACCGGGTAGTGGTGGAAAGAGTTTTTGTAAAGGCTTCTCCGCCTTGCTATGGGTGTTAAAGGAGAGTCACTAGTGGTATTAGTGCAATACTCGGAGGGTGACTTCGGGGAGTGGATGTTGGTCAAGTTTGACCGAACAACTATAAATCTTGTGTCTTTTATTTTTCGTTGCTTTTTTATTTTGTTGATTTTTGTTTCTAATTTGTGGTTGTAAAATCTATTTCTACAAAACTCATTAAAGTTTATTTTTTGGTTTAAAAATTTAAAAAGAGGGATTAAATTTTTAATTACCTATTCACCCCCCAAACCCTTTCTCCCCCCCCCCCCCCCCCTTGGTTAGCCGCTAGGACATAAGCTTAGGTTTAACAACCTAATTCATAGTGATCGAGTTTCAACACTTCAACTCAATCCCCTTTCAATTTCATAGAAACTAAAGCAGATAGAGATTTACCTGAATATTTGTATTTGAGTTCCATCCAATCCCCATCTAAATCAGTAAAGATAGGAATGCCTTTATTGTCTCCACCAACAGAAGACCAAAAAACAATTGCAATTTTACTTCATTCTATTATCCTTCAGCAACAAAATGCTCCAGAAATTGCACATTCTCTTCCATATTTGCTACAAAAGTTGGCCATTTAGCAACACATTTATCAAAAATCCAAATATCTTCCATGATGTTAATATAGCTCCCCGAAGAAACTTTCCATCTTAAAATTTCCTTTAGAGAATAGAACCCATTTAAAATTATCTTCACTGTAGGAGAGCTATATCTTTTCAAGTGAAAATTCCACAAATGGTTCCCATATTTAGCATACAATACTCTATTAAGTAAGGAATATGATTCGGATATGAGGTTCCAAGAAAATTTAGCTTGAAGGGACTAACTTTAGAAACCATGGATTGGACTGCTTGACCTTGCATACTTCTAGGACTACATAACACTTCCCAAGAAACATAGTGTAAACCTTTACTTCCATCATGCTTGTTCTACAAAAAATCCCTACACATTCTATCCAAATCTTTGAGCACGCCCAACGGAACTAAAGAATGTGTAATATGAAAAATAAGGATAGAAGAAAAAATAGATTTAACAAGAATCAACTTCCCTGCAAGAGAAATATAATGGTTACCCTAAACATTCAAATATTTGTTAGCCTTCTTAAAAAGATTATTAAAATTAGCCATGTCAATCTCCTCAATACAATCTTGATGCCAAGATACTTTAATTCTTTCACCACTTTGAACCCCAAGATTTTAGCCAAATTCCTTCTTCTTGATCTTATAACCGATTTGCCAAATAAAAAAGATGATTTTTGAACATTCACTTTCTATCCATACCACTTACAGTAATCCTCCAAGATTTTGTTTGCCTTCTTTACACTTTTAAAATTGGCTTCCAAGAACATAACAATATCGTCAACATATAATAAATTAGAAACATTTTTCTGCATTTGGAGCCACTTTGATGCCCAACCCCTTTCCTCTCTGGGCAACAACATCAGATAAAAGTTGAGAACATAAGATAAAGAGATAGGGAGACAAGAAACAAACTTGCCTAAACCCACTCCTTGCCTTAATCCAACTTGAATTATTTCCATTAATCATTATAAAAAAATTAGTGTCTGTAACACATTGAAGAAGGTAGTTAGAAAACATATCTGGAAAGCCCAAATTCTTCAAAACTTTTTTAAGAGTAGACCATCCCATGCTATCATAAGCTTGCTCCATATCTATTTTGATCGCCATAAGCCCTTTCTTGGATTTAGAATATCTAAATTTGTTACACACTTCTTGGGCTAACAGAATATGGTCTGAGATAGAATGACCTTTAACAAATGCCTCCTGTTCCTCAGATATTAGCTTAGGGATAACTACAATCATTTTATTCAGTAGCATCTTAGCCACCATCTTATAAATTGACAAACAAAGACTTATAGGTCTATAATTAGAGGGATTTATCAAATTTTGAATTTTAGGGATAAGTAGAACCAAAGTCTCTTTCCAACTTGGACTCATAGAACCCATCATAAAAAGAAGGAACGAACAGCCTTCCAAACATCACCTCTAACAATAGGCCAATAAGATTTTATGAAAGAATAATAAATTCCATCGATACCTAGAGATATGTTTGATTCCAGCTGATCAACCACTCTATTTAGCTCCTCTTCTCTGAAATCTGCTACTAGAATTCCTCTATCCGAATCATTCAACATATGTAAAGGGTTAGGCCAACCGATCATTCTGCAGTTCCTCTCCTCCCATTTGTTTTTAAAATAATTAAAAAACACATCTTCAATCAATTTTTGGTCCTCAACCAACTTCCCATCACTATCTTTTACCTAGTGAATCCAATTTGAATTACGCCATCCCGATGCAAAAGCATGAAAAAACTTTGAGTTGGAGTCTAATTCAACTAGCCAATTAGTTTTTGCTCTTTGTCTCCACCACGTATTAAGACGAGCAAGAGTAATATTAATCTCATAAACCTTAGATTTCAGCAACATGATTTTATCTTCAGTTAGCCCGCCAGCCTCAGCTTCTTCAATTTATAAATCCAAAATTTCTTTTTCCAAATTCTCCTTCAATAACATCAGATTTTGATGTTTTGATTTGCTCTAGAAATAAAGAGCTTTCAAAGCTCTCCTGAACCTCATATTAAGAGAGTTAACCGCATCTCCCATCATTTTCCTTTCCCATGACTTAGCAACAATACCAACTGAAGCAGGATAAGAGGACGAAACTTCTTCATATCTCAGAATTTTGTTTTTCCAAATAGCAGGGGACAACAACTTGATTAGAATGGTATAATGATCTGAAGCTACACATGGTAGGTGCCAAACAGCCGGGTTTTGGATAGCTTCCAAGGCTGCTTTGTTCAAAATGCATCTATCTAATCTTTCAAGTATCCAAGCTCCACCTTTCTTGTTATTACTCCATGTAAATTTTGGGCCAATGACTTTCATTTCATGTAGATCAAAAGAATTCATAAAGTTGCTCATATCTTGAGCACCTTGAGATAGAATAAATTTTTTCCCTCCTTTCTTGTCCTCTTAAGACATTATATAGTTGAAATCACCTCCTATAATAATGGGCAAATTAATGTTAGAAATCCCTTCAAGTATATTCCATAAGCTTCTTCTTTTATACGAATCGTTACTACCATGAACTAGAGCAATGAGCCACACACCTTTAGACATAATACTCAATTCTCCAACAACAACCTGAGATGAGGTTTCTAAAACAGTAAATGAAGCTAAGTCCTTCCTCCAACAAACCATAATACCTCCAAATAAACCTTCAGCAGGAAGTAAAAAAAATCCCAAACCTTACCAATGAACTTATCATTCATTTATATCAAAAGAAGAAATCTTTGTCTCTAAAAGAACAATAAAAACCACATCAGGCTCTTTCACACACTCCTTCAAGTAGTGGGAGGCTTCTTTCTTCCTAGCCCCCCTATAATTCCAAAATAATATGGAAGATATTATTGATAAGAAATGGGATTGCTTCCTTTCCTACCTTTAACAAGCCCACCACCTTTCCTTCCATGATTTATAATGTTATCCTTCCCCAAGGATTTTAGTTCTTTCTGAAGTTTGAAATCAGATTTCTGATATGGAATACTTGAGTTCGCAAGTAATCCAGTAGGACCTACTTGAGTTCGCAAGCAACCCTTCCCATCATTTCCATTTGAAGTAGAAGAATAACCATCCTTATCTAATAAAATATCTTTAGAGCTTTTAAGGACAACCTCCTCTCTATTATGAAGATCTTGGACTATTTCAGCTCCTTCTCCTCTCACCACAGGATCAGAAACTTTTTTAGAAAGCTCCATCTCATCAGTTGCTTTAGTAGGAGAGCCTTTCTTATTTTCTGGAATAATAAGCCTTGCCATGGAATCATAATTTGCATTAATAATTTCACCTTCTTCACCCATCACTGCATCCCCCAAATTTTCCTTCAGATTCTCTTCCAGCTCTTCCCTAATAGATGGCGTATCACTAATAGACCTTAGAGGAGGCTCCAGGTTGATTATTTCCTTCTTCCTTTTAACCTTCCATGCTTCTTTAAGAAAGTCACAAATAGGTTTTTTTTTTTTTTGTAATTTACATGAACCTAGGGTCCATATGTATCGTTCTTCTCAACCTTTAGATCTTTGTTTTCTGGAATTTGTAATCCCTGCTTCTGAGCTTCAACTCCCAGCACATTAGTTTCCACCTCTTTCTTCTTACAATCTTTTTTAACATGCCCAATCAATCCACAATTAAAACAAAGAGTAGAAATTCTTTCATATTCCACCTTCTTAAAGAACCTGCCAACTAAACTTTCCATCCAAACCCCCAAGGGAAGAGTTTGGTCCAGCTTTACACAAATACAAACTCTTACAAATTCCCTTCTAACATCAATGGTGTTCCAACCATAGAAGCAATTCCTACCACATTCACCTCATCCCAACACTGCAAGGGCAAATGGGGCATTCTTATCCAAATAGGAGATGTTAAACCTTTCATAGATAAAGGAGAAAACTCTGGTGTCCGCTTATCCATACCTATAATGTGCCCATTCACATACCAAGGGCCACCAGTGAGCGCTCCCTCCAAAGCTTCAACATTCCTAAAAGAACACAAGAATCATCCCATCCCAAGAGTGGTAAAATGAAATTGGTCAAATTGAAGCCATTAGCGTCTTAGTTCCACAGCCATAATGTGGAACTGAACCTCTTTGCCAAAAAAATTAGTCACCAAGGAGTTTTTAAGAGTTTTAACATTTGAAATCTCACTGTCTTCATGCAGTTTGACGGCCTTGCCATCCTCTGTCAACACTTTGTCCTTACAATTGAATGAGACTGATATGTTTTTTCTTAATCCAAGGATTTCTCATACCAGCACCATTAACTCCCTTAAAGGGCATTTTATCAAAAACAGAGACTTCATTCCGATTATCTCCTGAAAAAAATTTCCTTGCTGAAAAAATCCAGATTAGTAGCCTTACCATCTTCCATATTTTGAATTTTTTTTTGTTAAACGAACTTATGGAATTCGCATTTATCGTACCATTGCTGGGGATTGCATTTGAATTCCCGAATCTATTAACAAAAGTTTTCAAACCTGATGAAGAGGCTTGATTGTCGCAAGGCTTAGAAGGAGAAAAACCTTATCAGAACAGGGACTTTTACAATCAAAGACACAAGCAATGCCCTTTCCTTTACCTTCAACCTAAGGACTTACCTTCGAAACAATTTCCATATAGTCTTTTATCACAATACCTGATCATATCTTTTTTTTTTTTTATTTCCTTCAACACCATGAATCAAGTCAGAATTCTTCCACATTGAATCTTCAAAGTAATGACCATTCTTCTCCTATAATGGAGATCTGGATGTCGGAGGGACTGCTGGTGACCGGCGGCCTTCTACCATCATCTCCTACCAAAATGGTGAAGAAGATGAACGGAATACACACTGAACTATTTTTTGAAAAAAAATGAGAATTTCTCTCTCTAGTTTCTCTCTATTTAGTGGGGCTTTTATTATAAATATATTAAAGAAAATTTAAGTATTACTCAATTTTTACAAAACAAGCACTTATTATGTATTCTAAATCAAAGCCTTGGCCTTACACGCCACCCATCAAGAGTATGTTAATCCTGTAGTATAGGCAATCCATTAGAGTATCAATAGACCTACTATCCATGCCAAGAACATTGAGCTAAAACCTGCCATACATCTTATGGATCAAAATTCTTAGTTTGAGGAACTCATGTTGAGGATTCTAACCCATGCTTAGCAAGCTTCTTATAAGCATATGCAATATTTAAGTATAATGGTGTCAGTAAAGATATTATTACAGTTATATTATTCCCATTTTTTTAAAATAATGAAGATAAGAAGTGGTTCAATTCCTTTCCCCTAAGTTTTTTAACTACTTGGAATGAGTTTGCACATAAATATTTTGCTAAGTATTTTCCATGATAAAAAATTGACAAACTTAGGAAAAATATCACATCTTTTTCCCATTAGGGGAGTCAATTTATAAAAGTTGGGAGAGATTTAAGAAAATCTCATCATACCATACTTGATTGGTTGATCATTCAGACTTTTTATAATAGATTAGTATGATCCCCTAGGTTGATCATAGATGTGGAAGCTAGTGGATCTTTAATATATATATAAGCCATTTGAGGAAGCATATGAATTAATTAAGGAAATGGATACAAAGAAATTTTAAAATCCGTCTGTTATGGTGAATCTTAAGGGAGTAGTTAGAGTGTTTAAATCAGATACATCATCCATTTTTTATCGCATAAATAGGTGTAATTTCTAAGAAGTAATATACTATTAGAGGTAGTTCTAGTCAGGATCAGGATCATCTGTGTAATTAAAATAGCATGGTTTAAATTTTATTAATAAAAATCATGAACAAGGGATTGAGAATGTGAATTTGATTGGAAGACAAAAAAATCCTTATTCCAATACTTATAATCCAAGTTGGAGGAATCACTCTAATTTTAGTTGGTCTAATAATAATATTTGCAGTAACAATAAGTGAAATACATGTCAATTTAATCAAGGAATAAAATTGAATAATCTTTAAAAACCTATAGTAAATCCTAAAACTCTATATCCCTAAGATTTTAAGTAAAACAATTAATTTAGAGAGGAAATCAACTTTGGAAGAGGTTATGATTCAATTACGAACCTAGTTGTAAAGTACGACTACTTCAATTGAAAACTCAAAAAATAAATTAGGACAACTTGTAATTTTATAGTAGCAGATATCTTGGTACTTTGTCCAATAATACTAAAAATAATCTAAAAGAGAAACAAAAATAATATAGTGTGAGACCACATGCGAAGTGGTGATGATTCATTACAACCAAAATGATAAATTTTGGCAAGTATGGCAGAAGACTATAAATTTAGCACTATTTCACAGGTAACCATATTCTATTTATGTGTTATTATGTTGTCTTATTTTATATTATGTATTATGTGTGTGTGATTATAGTATTTACATAAGTTATTAATTTTAATTTTTACTAAGTTATGAAAAATTTGATGAGAAAAATTTATTATACTAAAAATTAACCTAATGCCATAGTGTTATATTCTAAAGTGTTGCAACATTCACATTGCAAGTGCTACAACATTCAAAAATAATAATACTACGTTGAATCCTCAATAATTTTTTTGTGATTGCACCGCCACAACATTATATCATCAAACACAATGGTGCTATTTTTCCTTATCGAGCACCTTAGTGTTATTCTATCAAGCATTGTAGCATTGGTTCGTTATTTCTACAGTATTATGTGTTGTATTCAAGTAGTCATGCTTTCATAACTTTTTATATTATGATACATTATTGAGTGCCAGCACCATAGTGTTAGGTCAAAATTATAATTACATTAGTTGAAGTGTTGTGGTAGTAATCTTTATGAGTGCCATGATGGTTGTACATGTTAAGTGCCACTGTATTTTCCTATTCAAGAAGCTAGTGTTTCATTTTCCAAGGCTAGCATCACAACGCCATGTGTCCTGTTCAACTGTAGCATCTATTTATTTGAATCTTTATCATTTTTTTTAAGTGCCACAATGTTGATCTCTTAACAGCACAATGTGACTATTTCAAAAATTTTCACCATGTTATTTCTCTCATTTTTTCCAAGACTTTGCATATTTCTTATTTAGATGTTTTAGTTATGGCCCAAAAAATCTTTGGTAATAAGAAGTGCGCTTCATCATCTTATGATCAGAGCAAATTCATCTTTGTTGAGGCTGAGTGAAGGTAAGAGGCAATGGTGGTGAACAAGAAATTAATCCTTGAGCATTGCTTTCAAAACCTAAGTGGGTAGATAATGCAATTGATAATGAACTGGGGCTGGGATGATCTTTTTTGTGAGGAACCTCATGATGTTATTACCAATGTGGTAATATATTTTTTTGCAATTGGGAAGGAGGATGTTGAGATTAAGCGTTATGTTAGAGGCATGTGGGTACCATTTGACCCAATATCAAATAATCACCTATATAAGTTTAAAGATTTTGATTTTGATGAGTATACCCCTTTTTGTCCTATTCCTATAGATCCTACTAAATTCTTAAGAGTTTTATGTAAGCCTTGAACTAGGGCTATATGGAAGAAGAGGGAGGAAAAATATTAATTTTCTTGTATCTTGCTTAACACGGCTATCTAAATCTTGGCATTAATTTCTTTCCGCATGAATTTTGCCCAACAAAAATATTAGCGAGGTAACCAAAGAATGTGCTATTCTTAATTATGTTATTCAGGTTGGCTACACTATTAATGTGGGGTGATTATTTACTATCCATTAACTCACATTCTTATAGGCACTACCTCTATGGGCTTGGGGTACCCCTCTCTTATTTATGATTTTTTTTTTTGTTAACACTAGATTGATTGGAGATCCAAGAAAAAAATAACTTTTTCTTATTTTTGCCCTCATAAAAATAAAAATTATGGGTTTCAAAAGACTAGGTGTAAAGGAGGATGGTCTTAGCGACCTCATTTTGCTAATAGTACCAACAGCAGTAGTAGTAGGAGTTATAGGACTCCTAAATCTTATAATGAAGAAGTAGCTTATTTGAGGGATCAGATAGAGGGGTGAGTGAATTTTGTGAGGAGATTAGGGAATGGTAGGTACACTACATGGGTATGAAAGAAAAACATTATCACTATAGCAAAATTCAATGAGACTTTTTGTGGGAATGTTTAGGAGTAGTCACTTTGTGGAGAATTCAGACCACCTACACTTCCCTACTACTCCAGGAGAGAGAGAGGGAGGGAGAGAGAGAGAGAGAGAGAGAGAGAGAGAGAGAGAGTTGGTTGTAGTTATTTTTTTCATATTTTTCTTTTATTTACTTTTTCATTACTTTTGCTTAGGGAGGAATCCCATGATATTTTGATGTGATGTTTTGAGTGATATTATATTATGGCCATGAGAGTCATTATTATTATTCTAATGAGAATAGATCATGTGGATCTTGGATGGACATAGATTAGGAGAATAGTGCTTCATACATTAGTTATCTTACGTTTATATTGTCATATTATAGTGTCTGTGAGCTTATTATCATTCAATTCAAAGGCATGTCTATTTTATATTTAGTTTTTACTTATTCTTATGTAATTTATTATATTATTTACATTTAATTTAAATTTCTTTTATGCTTAACTATTGAGTATTGTTCTCTACAAAGCACTTATACTTTGATTGCTTATTTAGCCATAATAAAAATGATAATTAAAAGTTATGTATAATCAAGATAATTATAAAATCCTTGATGATAGTTTGAATGAACAATGCATAATAGTTCATAATTTAAAAGCTTAATAATTAACTAATAAAATAACTTTATGTATTGATCTCTATTGAATTTATAAACTATAAACTAATACACTAACTGCTAAATTTAATGATTGAGTAATTGAGCTTAGGAAAAAAAGTGGGTTGCTTAAATTAGAACAATCATAGCAAACTTAAATAAAGAATTAATAACCTTATTAAATCCTTAAATTAAATTTATTTGGATTTTAGGACAATGAAAGTGAAACAGATATTCAAAATCATTAAATATATACTTCATAAATATTAAAAAGGGAAAAAATGAAAAATCATAAAAGGAAAAATGAAAAAGGAAAATATGAGTGCATTCAAAAATTGGAATATGTTGAAGCTCAAGTCGAAAAGTATCCTAATACTTAAATTAAATAGGATAAGTTAAGTGAACTAATACATATAATTATGCACTAATGACTTTCAATTTAACTACAAATATAACTAAAACCTAAGTAATATATTATTCATTTCTAAAATTAGAAGTCAACTTTACACGTACATTTATAGTGGATAGTTTTAATGCATGCAATAGTAAGGGTGATTGATTAGAATAATTATGATGATCTTTAAATTAGAATTATAATTTTGCTCATTTTAAATTACTTCAAGATGGTGATATATTATCTTATATTTTAGCAATTTTAAATTATCAATTTTTACTTTGACTAATAAGTTAATCAAATGGTGATTTCAGAATTGCTTGAGGAAAAGCAAGAGTTTAAACTGGGAGAAATTTGTTATATATAAATTATATACTATTTATCATATTATAATTTTGTAAAAATATATTATTTTAGTTATATTTATAAAGAAATTTTTCAAAAGAAGATAAACTTCATTAGTGTTGAATGAGCACCGTAGTGCCCACAAGTTCTACACTACAACATTATCACCTACAATGTCCCAACGTGTAATTCAAGTAATACATTATTGGTTGGTTTGTAATTTCATGAAGAGCAGCATAGCTACAGGGCCTAGGCCATCGCTATAGTGCATTTTAGCAACACTATGCTAAAAATTAGAATTGCAGGACTTGAGTCTTAGGAATTTAAACAATAGAGTGTTGAACATCATAATGCCTTTGTGCTAGATTATATTTTGAAGTGTTGTAGTGCACAATTTTTACATTATCATGATAGACTAAATGTTAAAATGAGGAGCCAGGACGACTCAACCAAAAGTCATGCCTTTTTAACCATTGGCCTTGCCATGTCAGCCCAATGCAACAACAGAGCATGGATTACAGCCCAAAAGTGCTATTTCATTTTATAATATCGGTACACTATCATGTCAAGCACTACATTGCCTAAGTCAATTCATATACTTGTATAAATAGTTTGTAGTTCTTTTTTTTTTAAAGAGTTTAGTTATTCTAAGTGGAGTCTTAAACTTTTTAGTGTCTTCCTGTAGTTCTACTATATAGTAATTTCTAAGGTAGGCTAGGGAAGTGCTAGATACTTTCTTTTGGAGATCTTAGACTGTATTATATAAGTTTTTTCTGAAAAGAGATATTTGCCACTTTCTAAGGGGCAATCAAGTATGAGTGCGGATAATTCTTTTTCCATGAATGATAATTGTAATAGTGATGTGTTTACTGACACTGAAGATATGGATATGATGGTAAAATGTTTCGCTAGGGATGACAATGATACTAGTTTTTCTAAAGGTCGTGGGAGGAGGGGTAGGAAACCAAAAGCTGTGGTTTTACATTCTCTTCGTCCTACCCGATCACATACTTCACATCAATCCTTGTTTTTATGTTTAACGCTATTATTTGGAATGTTAGGGTTATAGGTTTCTCTTCTTATAAATTGAGGGTGAATAACTTAAGCCGTATTTTTAATGTTCCTTTGCTTATTTTGCTTGAGCCTCTTATCTCTTCTGATAAGTTAATTAATACTCCTAATTTCTTGGGTTTTAACAACGCTTTGTCTAATGTTTCCAACAAAAAATGGGTGTTTTGGAAAGATTACGTTAGGGTTGATATTATTGGTGATTTTAATCAAGTTATTTATTGTAATATTAAGAGTTCTAATTTGCAATGTTGTGCTTATTTTGTTTACGCTGCACCCTCTCGTTATTCTAGAAAGGTTTTATGGGAACAAATTATCCAATTTCATAGTATTTGTAATCTCCCTTGGGTTGTGGGAGGGGATTTTAATACCATTACTAACCCTTCTGAGCGTAGTGGGGGGGTCTCTCCCTATCTATCAATCTATGGAGGATTTTAATAATATGATTATGGAGTGTAACCTCATTGATATTGGTTTCTCTAGGGATACTTTTACTTGTCATAGGGGACATTTATGGCAAAGACTTGATCGGGCTTTATTTAATGACTCTTGGTTGAATTCTTTTGAGTCTACTAATGTTGAGCATCTTAGTATGACCCTTTCTGATCACTCTCCTATTCTTATTAAAATCAAGCCTCAGTTGAGAGATTTTCCTTCTCAATTTGGATTTCAAAATATGTGGTTGCTTCTTGATTCATTTATGAATATGGTGAAGCATAATTGGATTGCTCCTCTTCACCCGGACAATACTATTTCGGTATGTATAGATTGTGTTATAAGCTGAAACGGCTTAAATTTGTTCTTAATTGGTGGAATCATAATATTTTTAAGAATATTTTTTCTAACATTTTAATTGTTGAATATAAAGTGATTTATCAGGAGAAGCATTGCCAAATTTTTGCTTCTGAAGCTAATTTTTTTGTCCTGGGAGAAGCTAAACATGAGCTTCATAAATTACAAGCTCAGGAGAAAATGTTCTAGAAATAAAAAGCTGCCATTAAACACCTTGTGGAAGTTGACAACAATACTAAATATTTTCATTCTTTGGTTAAAATAAAATGTACTATTAATTGTATTCATAAAATTAATCAGGCTGATGGTTCGGTTACTGAAGATGGGGATGAAATTGCTAACTTAGCTGTCCAACACTTTCAAGCTCATTTGAATAAAAAAAATTTCCTTCCTCTATTGATAATCCTAATATTATTCCTTCTCTTATTTCTAATGATGACAATGTTTACTTGTCGAAGCTTCCTTTGTCGGATGAATTTAAAGATATTATTTTTTGTATGAATTCTTATTCTATGGCTGGGCCTGATGGTTTCACGACCAAGTTTTTCCAAAAAACTTGGCATATCATTATGGATGATCTCTTTTCTATTGTTATTGATTTGTTTAAGGGGCAGTCTATTCCTAAATTGTTTTCTACTACTTCTATTGTGCTTATCCCTAAGAATAATGCTTACATATCTTGGAATGATTTTAGGCCGATTAGTCTTTGTACCTTTTTCTATAAATTGATTTCTAACATTTTAATGAATCGATTATTGTCCTTTATGACTAAGTTGATTTCCCCTTTTCAGATGGGTTTTATCTAAGAGGTCGTACTATTGCTGATAATATTCTTTTGGCTCAAGAATTTTGTCATGATTTGGATGTTAAAGTTAGAGGTGGTAACACATTTTTGAAGCTTGATATTGTTAAGGCTTATGATAATATTGATTGGAATTTCCTTTATGGTATTATGAAGTTATTTGGTTTTAATGTCAATTTTATCAATCTGATTAAGAATTGTATCAAAAGCTCTTATTTTTATATTATTATTAACGGCAAGACTAATGGTTCCTTTAAGGGGTCCCATGGTTTGAGACAAGGTGATCCCATTTCTCTGGCTCTTTTTATTATTGCTGTGGACTATCTTTCTAGAGGACTTGTGGAGCTCTTTGAAAATTGTCCTAGCCTTTACTTTAGAACTCTTGGTGGTTTTAATATTTCCCATTTATGTTTTGCGGATGATTTCATTATTTTTACTAATGCTTCCCTTAACAGGTTGAATAGATTATTAAGATTTTTTCATCATATAGAATTAGTGAGTGGTCTGGCTCTTAATAAACATAAGTGTAGTTTTATTACTGCTAAAAGTGTTCTTGTGGATCGCATTATGGCTATTAAGAATCTTACTGGTTTCAGTCATGTTGTTTTGCCTTTAAAGTATCATGGGGTGCCTCTTTATAAGGGTAGAAAGAAGTCATTTTTATTTGTTGATTTAATTTCGGTTGTGCATAAGAGACTTTCTTCTTGGGATTCTAACTTTCTTAGTTTTGGTGTTCTTTTAACTCTTATTAATAGTGTTCTTTGTTCTATTCTTGTTTACAGTTTCCAAACTTTGCTTCCTAATCAAGCTATTTGTAATAGGATTGAAAAGATTTTTAATAATTTTTTTTTGGAAAGGGAATAGTAGCAATTCAAAAATCCATTGGTCATCTTGGAATAACTGTTGTGGAAGTGTTGATGAAGGGACTTGGGTTGTAAGTCTCTGAAGGATTTGGCCTATTCTTTTTCTTTCAAATTATGGTTTAATTTCCAAGATAACTTGAACCTTTGGGCTAATTTTATGAATACAAAATATTATGGGGTGAAGCATCCCACCACTAGTGGTTTTAATAAAGGTAATGTAAAGTTTGGCATCATCTTTCCAAAGTTAAGTGGGCGGTTGAGCCATTTATCTGTTGGGGTCTGGGTGTTGGTAATAATTTATTTTGGTAGGATCGTTTTGTTGGGTGGCCATTCTATTGATTCTATTATTAATTCATCCTCTAATGCTCTGTGAAGGTCAATCATTTTTTCACTGATAATGGTTGGGATATGGCGAAGCTGTCCAATGAGTTACTTGATTTCATTACACATCAAATTTTATAGATCCCTTTAAACATGAATGCTATGGATGCTCAGCTTTGTGCTTTTTCTAAAGATGGTTCTTTTAGCTTAAAGAAGCATGTCATTCTTTTTACGCTAAGAAAGAGGTTTCTAAGGTGTGAAAGATGATTTGGCATAAAAGTACCTTCTATGATTTTTGTCTTTGTTTGGCATATTTTTCATAACTTTATTCCTACGTATGATAATTAGATTAAGCGTGGTTTTATCCTTCCCTCTAAATGCCAATGTTGCTATTATATAGAGAATATGCATCATGTCTTTGTCTCTAGTCCTTGTGCGGTTAAGGCTTGGACTTATTTTGAGGATTTATTTCACTTAAACTGTTATAAGACTACCATTAATTCCTTACTTATTTTTTGGTTAGTTAATATTAAAGGTCATATCAGGAATGTTCTCCCCTCTTTTATTCTTTGGTTTTTATGGATTGAGAGGAATAATTCTCGCTTTAATGGTGTAGGTGTAAATCATAATAGAATTATTCAATATGTTAAAGATAAGATTAGGGATCTTTTCTAGACAAATTTACTCTTGGTTAAGAATTTCAAAAATCATCTTATTGATGTGGTTGCCTTTGGGATTAAGCTGGATGTGCAGGTTGGTCTGAAGCCTCCCATGAGTGTTTCTTAGCTGAAACCACCTAGTAATTTCTTTAAGGTTAATGTGGAGGCTATTAATAATACGAATACGATGGCTTGTGGTGGTATCATTAGGGATTCTAATGGCAACTGCATTGTGAGTTTTGCTGGCCATTGCTTTAATTGGGATGATAATATTGCTATCACATTTGCGATCAATTATGGTTTAAAGTTGTGCTTTTCTGTTGATTGCATTAATATTATTATGGAGGTTTATGCTTCCTTTAGCTATGATTCTATTAATTTTAGGAATGACAATTTGTGTAATCATGATCCTTTTTACATGAGAAGGGATAATATGAATTGGTTGAACATGATCAATGTGTCTTTTTTTTGTTATTAATGGTGAGGGGAATGCTTGTGCTAAGGCCATTGCCAGGTGGGGTAGAGGGTTGGTTTCCATGATCGATTTCTGTTGTTCTAAACTCCTGCACCATGCTAGGGGTCTCTTAAACTTGGATAAGACTGGGTTTCCTTGTATTATTCTCTAAAGTGGATGGTTATTGGTTGTGGTTTTGTTTTTTCTTTG
Source organism: Dendrobium catenatum (assembly GCF_001605985.2). Classification (NCBI taxonomy): domain Eukaryota; kingdom Viridiplantae; phylum Streptophyta; class Magnoliopsida; order Asparagales; family Orchidaceae; genus Dendrobium; species Dendrobium catenatum. Next base: position 24,884 of record NW_021319281.1, on the reverse strand, counting down.
TGGCTGCCCTTGGTTGGTTGGGCCTCTATTTTTTATTGTGGTTGTTTATTTGCCTCACATGTTTTCTCTTATGTTCTGCGGTTTGGGTGAGATTGATTTCTGTGGTTTTATTTCAGCCTTATGGTGGTGGCTGACCCATAATTGCAGTGTGCTGCCTTTCGTTTCTTTTGGTAGCTATTTTTCTTGAGTTTTTTTATTGTTTTGTGCAGTTTTCTGAATGTTATTGTTGAGCTGTTCTGGATGTCCTCCTCAGTTTTTACCCTTGGGTTGTTCTTCATGATGTTTCATTATTGTTGGTTCACTTGGGGGGATTATGGTCCTTCGATTCCTGCTTTGAATTTTCTTATGGTTGCTTGGTTGTTCTGGCAACATTTCATGGGTTTTACTTTTAGGTTGTTCTATTTGTTGATGTATTGTTGTTAGAGCAAGTTATGGGTGCATGTGATTTTTCCTCTTTTTTTATGCTATGTCCTTGGAGTGTGGTTTTCTTCTCCAGCATTCTGTTGGTATTTTGGAGGGTTTCTGGTATTGTTTTACTAGGGGTTATCTCTTTGCTCTTGGTAAGTTGTGTTTTGTGGTTAGTAATGAGTGTAATGCTATGAGACGTATGTTGGTCTTTCTAGCTCTCTTTTGGTGGCTTAGGAGAAATCATTTTATTGGGTTGGTTTATTAGTTTCTTGAAGGTTATTGGGCTCTACATTGGTGGTTGTTGACCTCATTTTTGGTATGAGGTCACTAAGACC
>NW_021319281.1:11587-18443 GCF_001605985.2 Dendrobium catenatum | reverse complement strand
TTTCTCTACCGCCGCGAATACTCCTGGACGCAACAATTTGAATTCTTTTTATAAAATAGTATATAGTAGCATTGAGTGATAAGAATTTTTAAAATTATTATTATTAAATATCTATTAAATTTTCTCAATTTAATTATTTTCAGATATAGTTTGGCCTCTCTCCAACAATTATGATAATTATTTACTCTACTGAACTAATTACTCCTATTTTACTCTGATTTATTTCAGTTTATTTTTGATCTAAAAAAGATTTGATAGTGTATCCTGATAAACTTTGTACTTAATAGATAACTTTATAAATAAAGAGAGAAAAAATCCCGAGGAGCACACTGAAGTACTATACTTCATATAAATTGGTCTGTACTCATGAAAACATAAATAACATATAAATCATAAATGTCTCTTTTATATAGGTTTAAATTGGGTTATTCAAAGTCTTAATAACCATTATTTCAAAAAATAACTCTTTCTATTTATGTTAACTCAATTTAGCACATTTTTGTTGTTGTTAAAACCAACATAGAGGTCTTGGCCTTAGGTCATTCCACATTCAAATCAATCTAGACCCTAGGATCAATCTAGATCTTAGATCAATCCTGATTCAATTCAATCTACATCTCAAATCCATTTAGATTTCAAACATATTCAAACTTCAAAACAATCCTAACCTTCAACCAATCTCTAACTTAATCCAGACTCCAACACTTGATCCAACCTTCTATCACACTTGCATCATATCCAACCATTCATTATCATCTAAATGATCGTAACTAATTTAGATAACTCAAATTCAAGCATATTTAAATCCATTTTGTGTCAAATCACAAAAGTTTGACCTAGTCAAACTTTAATGATTTGGTCAAAACCCCTTCCCATTCACACATTTTCTTTCAAGCTTAATACCTAAGCATCAAACCTTCTCAAACCCATTCCAAAAGATGTTTCAAGTAAATTCCAATTCCCCTTAGTCAAATCATGCTTAGTTTGGTCAAACCTAACCCACTTGGCCAAATCTTTTTTCAATCACTCAAATTCCAACTTCAAGTCATCAAATCCCTTTCAAAATCAACCCAATCAGCTCTTCAAGCCTATTTGGTTGCCACCTAAGCCAACCAAGTCAAGTTGACTTGGTCAACTCAAGCAAGCATGGTCAAACCCTTTTAAAATCCCCTCTAACTCATCTCAAACTTTAACCCTTATACCTCTCCAATCCATCCAACAAGTAGTCATGGACTACCTAGGTGCCACCTCATATGTTGTTGACCAGTTGATTGATCAAACAATCAAACTAACCATGCAAATGGTTTAAGAGTGGTCAAACATATTCAAGTGAATCTCTCCCTCCAAACCAAGCTTATCCAGCCATCCAAATGCATTCCAGAAGTTTCCTGGACTCTAGCTCACCTCCTTTGACCACTCTTGAGTCTTGACCAGTCAAAAGGTTAATGAGGGCTCAAACAAGCTCTAATGGTAAAACCCAATCAACCAAACTCCCTAGCCTAAACCAGGCTCGTCCAGCCCATGGGATTGCTTCCAGAAACTTCTCTGAAGCTATCCTGACCTCCCCCAGATTCTGGTGTGTCCTAGGCTTGAACCTAAAAGCCTAGTGGTCCCCCTAAGCTTGTAAATGACGTGCGAGCAGGTGCTTGGGCACGAGAGGAAGAGGATAAATCACGATATATTAAAATGGGATATTTTTAAATTAGTTTTTAGAGCGATTTTGAAAATGTTGTTATTTAATGCTACAAAAAAATATTATTTTTTAGTAATAAATTTAGCGACATTGAAAATCGTTGCCTATATCTATCTATAGCAGTGGTTTACAAACTGCCACTATGAATTGCCGCGAAAACATTAAATTTTTGGTAGTTAATCATAGTTTGTGTCAATTCACATGATTTAGAAAGTGCATGGAAATCATCACTAATATTCAGAATCAAATTTCACCTAATATTCATAATATTTTTTCCCGAGCTCTGTTAGGGTTTCTCGCTTGGGGTTTTTTCCCCTGCCGGTGGGGGGGATTTCTCTCCTCTGATCGCTCGTCTCAGGGAAGTTTTCATTTCTGGCTTTTTTATTATGTTTCTTGTAGGCTTTTAGTTTGGTTTTCTCTCTTTTTCGCCTGCCGTTCGGCATGGCCCCGAGTAAATTGAAGGATCCTGGTTTTTTTGGTGGGATCTCTCATTCTAAGTCTTTTCTTGAAGCTCTAGCTGGGTCTTCTTCTTCTTTCCCGGATTTGAGGTGTTCTAACTTTCGTGGCTTACCGTCCCTTTGGGTTTTAGATGAGGAAATCCAAGAACTTGCTGCTCCATTTCGTTTTTCTTTAGTCGGTTTTTTTCCGTCTAAACGGCTGCCTCTCGATGCCACTGCCGTTCGGCATGACGCCGAGTAAATTGAAGGATCCTGATTTTTTTGGTGGGATCTCTCATTCTAAGTCTTTTTCTTGAAGCTCTAGCTGGGTCTTCTTCTTCTTTCCCGGATTTGAGGCGTTCTAACTTTCGTGGCTTACCGTCCCTTTGGGTTTCATATGAGGAAATCCAAGAACTTGCTGCTCCATTTCGTTTTTCTTTAGTCGGTTTTTTTCCGTCTAAACGGCCGCCTCTCGATGCCATTCGCAATTTTTTTTTAATTTGAAGTTGAACGGAGATGTTTCTGCTACGGCTCTGGATCATTCTCACATTTTTATCAAACTGTCAAACGATTTAGACTATTGCAGGGTGTTTTGTCACCGTTCTTATCTTGTTTACAATTCTTTTATGAAACTTACCAAATGGTTACCATCTTTGGACATCGGTTGTGAGTCGCCGATCGTTCCGATTTGGATCTCCTTTCCGCATCTTCGCCCTCATTTTTTCTCGCCAAGGATTCTGTTTGGTCTGGGTGAATTATTTGGTAAACCTCTGAAAATCGATGAAGCTACGTCGGTTGGATCTCGTCCGTCAAATGCTCGTGTTCTAGTCGAACTTGATGTTACTAAAATTTACCCTAAGCAAGTGTGGTTAGGTTTTGATTCTTTAGGTTATGTTCAGGATGTGGTTTTAGATGAGTTTCCTCAATTTTGTGTTGTTTGTAAATGCTTAGGGCATGTATCGGGTAAATGTCGTCCTGATACTGCATCTGGGAATCCTACTGTTTCGTCTATTCCGATTGATAGTCTAGCTCCTATTCGTGCTCTAAATGTCGATAAGGAGGTTGCTCCCCCTGGGACGAAATTTTTGGGTAATTTTGTTGCTAACTCTGAGAACATTTTTGAGGCTTTACCCTCTGTTGAGCCTGAGATTGTTTCTTCCCCTGGTACTTTGGCTGCTGGTGTTGATGTACCTATACCCGAAATGTTACCGAGTTTGGGTAGTGTTGTGATTTCTCCTGCTGTTTCTGAGTTACCAGATTTGGGTGGTGTTGTGATTCCTCCTGCTGTCTTAGAACCCGAATTTGCCCAATTTCTTGGCGTTCATGGCGGGTTGGAGAATGCTTTAATGGTGGAGGAGTCTGTTGGGTTAGGGGCTGGTGACATTGTTTCGGATGTTGTTTTGGTTGGTCTCTCACCAAATGCCCTTCCTTTTTTTCCTCCTGTTTTACCGTCGACTAGTGTGGTTCCTTCGTCTGATGCGAGAGTTGAGGGAAATACTGTTAGTAATAATTTTATTGAGGTTCCTGTTAAGCTGATGGATTCGCATGTTTTGGTTAATCAGCTGGGCGTTTCGGCTGGTTTGGACATTAGGAACCAGACTAATTGGTTATCGTCTGAGTATGAATCGGAATCTGAATTTTCTGAATGTGGTTTGACGTCTCTGGATTTGTGTGGAGGTTCGGATCCTGGCAATGATTTCACTTTGGTTCGCACTATACCTAGTTTATCTGCTGCATCTCGGGGGCGATATCGTGGGAGGGGGCGTCGTAGACGCTAATGGCTCTGTTTTTGTTGTTCTATTTCGGGTTTCAGTTGCTATGTCACAGTTTGATTGGCTGTTTGCGTCGAGTAAAAAGGGCTATGATGTGGTTGGGGCTCGCACCCCTGTGGGTCAGCTTGTGACAACCTTTGGTGTTTCCTACCTTACTGGATGGTCTATGCTTGTCTTCAGGGGTGCTGGTAGTCCTAGCCGATTACTGAGCCCGCCTTTTGGATGTATTTTTCCTTTTTTATTTTTTCGCTCTCTTATTTCCATGTTGTAACCTTTGGTGTTCTTTTATTAATATATTATTGTTTGTGAAAAAAAAAATTCACCTAATATTCAGAAAAAAACAGAACAAAAAAAAGAGAAAAATTATTATGTGCGGAGTCCGAACTTAGAAGATCGTTCGGATGTTGTGTATACACTGCATATGTGTTGCATATACCTTGCATATGTGTTGCGTATACATTGCATATTTGTAGATATAAGCCAATAAGCAACAAATCAACAATACTTATTAAATACCTGCATATCTACAAATCGTAGTAAATATGCAGTGTATACACAACACATACGCAGTGTATACGCAGCACATACCCAGTGCATACGCAACATCCGAACGATCAGCTATGTTCAGACTCCGCAGAGAATAATTTTTCCAAAAAAACAAGCAGAGAGGTGCCAGTTAACTTGGTTGAGAAAATTCATAGAAATCGCCGCTAATGTTTGGAATCAAATATCGCCTTCACCTCCCATTCACAAAAAAACAGAAGGAAAAAAAAAAACATGCGCGGCCATTTCTATTCCAATGTTGCGTTCATATTTCTTTTTATTCTTTAAAGAAAAGAGTCATGCAGTAGTGAACAGCCAATAACCTGACGTTCCGATTTTATTATTATTATTTATAATGCATTATGGGAAGTCAAGCATTAATAGTGTTGAGCCTTTAAAACTAACTGAGAACGGTGCGTGCTGCTCAAGCCTTGGAAGCATCGTAGAAGAAATTCTCATCGGCCCCACCACCATTCGATTTTGACAATTTGCAAATGTCAACCATCCCCATCTTACAGCAGTCCTCATCACCATAGCAGGCCATGGAAGCTTAGATCGGATGAAATTTCAATGAAATTTCTGGACGGAAATTCATCATAAATTTTGGCCAGAAATTCGCCTTTGCAAAATTTCTAGCTGCTTTTGCTTTTCGGATCGTAAGTACAATTTTTATATGGCTTTTGTTTTTCTACTGTTTTAAAAAAATTTATGTAATAGGAAGTTAGTTTTACAGCAGCTATTAAAAAAACTTCTTTTTCTATGAAAATGTTATAATTAATATTATAAAAAGTTACCCAACAAGAGATTATTGCGTGCGGAGTCCGGACGTAAAGAACCATTCGGTTTTATTACTGTGAACAGTAATAGCGGTGTAAATTCGCAGTTACTACTAACCACTACGCTTTTTCTATATTTGCGCATACGACGCTTAGATTTGCACCTATGACGCTTACCAACATGAGAGAGAGAATTATCAACAACTCGAAACATCAAGCCCATACAACTCATTATAAGATTCAGCATACTCAACCCCAAATCATCCTCAACCCCACTAGGAGAAGCATGTGACTAGTCTAGCCAATCAGACTGCCCAAAACAAGTGTGCCACGATCTAGTAATCAACTGAGCATTCAGAACATTAGGAGAAATCATAACAATAGGGACATCGATTAGGTGATCAATGCCACCAGAACCCATAGGAGAGGGTGATCGAACTTCAAACATCGACGAATCAGCAGGATCCACACCACCAGACAATTCATTCTCCCGCATCAAGTTAGCTTGACAAATATCCCTATCCACCTCACAACCCACAACCTGATCATCATGCATTAACCAAAGTACTAGAAAAAAAACACCACATCAACACAACCAGCCAAGGCCGCCACACCTGGAGATAACTCCAGGCTGCCCCTAGAATTGACCACAATAGGGCAAACAACATCACGAGAGCTGTGGATAAAATTATTACATTTATCCTGAGACGTACTAGGCATGCACAATCTCATGTCTCACAGTATGAACCAAAGGTGAACCTTCACCAACATTATATAGAATAACACAATTAAAATCTTGGGGCACCACCTCTTCTACAAAATTAGCAAGATGATCAATGAGCCCATCAACATGTAGCAAAGAGATTTCAGCCGTAGCCCCCACATTCACTGTAATGCTGATTTCTGTCCGAAAATTGAAGCTGTTAAATCCCTTGATTTTAAAGCTAAAATGATCATGAATCCAGAGGTTTTTCCAAGAAGATATATACTTAACAGATCTAGCTTGGCCTCTCTAATACAATTATGATAGTTTATTACATTATACAATTAATTACTACATTTAACTCTAATTTATTTCAATTAATTTTGGGTTAAAAAGGAAATGATAGTGTAGATAGATAAATTTGGGGCTTTAATAGATAACATCGTAAATAAAGAGAGAATTGCTGAGTAGCAAACCGAAGTACTATACTTCATATAAATTAATTGCCCAATACATATGAGCAATTAGACCATCTACAACGGAAAATCGCATTTTTCACTCCAAAATGCCGTGAAACCTAAAAATGCCGCAATTCATCTCCAATCGAACTCCATTTTGGGAAGGTAACGGTATTTCTTTTCTTTTCTGCTGTTTCTTGGCAAGTTCGGTAGAGTCAGAAAAATAGCGATGATGAACAGTACAACGCCAATATTGGCGTCACACTGTTCACCCGCAAGGAAATAGCAGAAATTTTACGGTTCGATTAGAGCTCCGAGGTGACGGCATTCAAGCGCTTAGAGTTCCGTTGGAGATGCTCTTAGCAAGCTTTGAGAGCGGCGACGAACACATTATATAAATAAATAATTCAAAATCTTATATTTCATTATAAAATATGATTTGAGCAATCTTATAAACTTTTCAACTTATTTATT
>NW_021319281.1:3036-6241 GCF_001605985.2 Dendrobium catenatum | reverse complement strand
GAGGTTTTGTCTGCTCTGTTGCTTCTAAGGCTTTTTCGGATCTTCAAGTTTCTACGATTCGGGGTATGGCGGCTTTGTGGATCTCAGAGGATGAAATCCTGCATCTCACTAAACCCTTTGATTTCGCTTTAGTGGAAAATTTCCATTGAGGAGGCCGTCTTTGGACTCGATTCGAAGGTTTTTTTTCAACCTCAAATTATCTGGTGAGTTCTCTGTTACTGTTTTGGACCAGTCTAATGTCTTGATCAAGCTATCTAATGACATCAACTATGATAGGGTTTTTTCGCATAGATCCAATTTCGTTTTTGGTTGTTTTATGAAAGTTATAAAATGGTCGCCGCTCCTTGATCTATCGGAGGAGTCTCACCTTTTCTCTCTTCGCATTCTTTTTGGCTTGGGTTCCCTATTTGGCCGTCCGATTCATACTGATAATGTCACGGCTGTTGGTTCGAGACCTTCAGTTGCTCGTATTCTTGTCGAAATTGACATTTCCAAAAACCATCCTGATTCTGTTTGGCTTGGGCCGAAGAATTTAGGATACATTCAGAAAGTGGATTTTGAAGGTGTGCCTAGTTTCTATCCTCATTGCAAAGCAGTGGGTCATAAGAAATCATATTGTATTAAGTTATTCCCTCATTTGATGCAGCTTGTGGATTCGGCTTAGCCACCGGATGCTTCTGTTTCTGCTCCCATTGTGAACTCTGATGTTTTGGCTTTACCCGAACCTTCTTTTCCTGTCGTCTGTGATAATTCTGTCCCTGTCGATGGGGGTGTTAATCTTGTGTGTGTCTTTGGATGGTCAAGAGGAGTCTGTTATTGCTCTAAATTTGAGTTATGTTGATCTTGCTGTTGGGGGTGTTGATGATGGTTTGGGGGTTAATGCAGTGATCTTGGACTCGGGTTTAGCCTGTGATGTTTCGGTTCCTTTGGAATCTGAAGTTGTTTATTCTGATGTGGTCTTACCTAAGTCTGTGCTTGTTCATTCATTGGGTGAAATGGCTTTGGTTAATGCTGATGCCCCCTCGGGTGCCTTTCCTTTTTCTCCCTGTATCCCTACTTTTGTGGGGGGAGGGGATCCTATGCCCATGAAAAATGGCTGTTGGAGTTTTAATGATGTTATTTGCGGTGTGAGTTCCGTTGTTTTTCCTAAATGGGGGTGTGGAAGATTATGAGGCTACTGCTGGAGGTGCTGTTGTTACAAGTGATGTTATTTATGGTGAAGGTTTGGTTACTTCAAATTCTTTTGTGGATGTGACTGTGAACATAATCGAACCACAAGCTTTGATGTATCATGTGGGCGATAATTCTGGGTTGGATGTGAGGGTTCATCTTTATTGGCTTCACTGTTCGTCTGAATTTGAATCAGATTCCTCTTCGGAGTATTGTGGAGGTTCTGATCCTTGACATGATTTTAAATTGGTTCGGGACTGACCGATTGTCTCAGTCAGTTCTCATGGGAGGTCTCGTGGGAGGGGTAGACGGGGCAGGTATTTTCCAGTGTTTGTTGCTTTCTTCTCTCTCTGGTTGGCTTTTTTGGGTGGTGCATTGAATTTTTTATTGGCCGTGGATGTGCTGGCGATGATGTGGCTGTGGCTCGTTTCCTCGTCGTCTTGGCTCATGGTAACCTTTGGTGTTGGTCTCTTGCTCGGTTGTTTCTGTTTGATCGGTTGGTTTGATTTCTTCATGTCTACCTTCACCAAATTGGAGGGTCTGTGCTTAGCTTCGGGGAAGCTGGGAGCCTCGGCCAGTTACTGAGCCATTCATATTAGTTCTTTTTATATTTTCTTTTATTTTTGTCTTTAGCTACATTGCTTTTTGTATTTCTTTTTGGGTTTAATATAAATTTGTTTTGATAAAAAAAAAATGAAAACTTTGATTGGATGAAATTTTGTTGAAATTTCTCAGATGGAAATTCAGCAAAAAATTCGCCCTGCAAAAATTCCGTCCCATTTTTACCAGTTATATTACTCTCTATCTTTATTTTCTTTTTAGTTTAATTTTTATTTTTTCAATTAATATATTTGAATTCTTTTTATAAAAAACATAGTATATAGTAGCATTGAGTGATAAGAGTTTTTAAAATTATTATTATTAAATATCTATTATATTTTCTCAATTTAATTAATTTCAGATATAGTTTGGCCTCTCTCCAACAATTATGATAATTAATTGAACTAATTACTCCTATTTTACTCTGATTTATTTCAGTTTATTTTGGATCGAAAAAAGAATTGATAGTGTCTACTGATAAATTTGTACTTAATAGATAACTTTATAAATAAAGAGAGAAAAAATCCCGAGGAGCACACTGAAGTACTACATATAAATTGGTCTATACTCATGAAAACATAAACAAAATATAACTCACAAATGTCTCCTATTATTTTATATAGGTTTAAATTGGGTTATTCAAAATCTTAATAATCATTATTTCCAAAAATAACCCTTTCTATTTATGTGAACTCAGTTTAGCACATTGTTTTGTTGTTAAAACTCACATTGGAGTTTATGTGTTGATAAGAAAAACAGATTAATGTCCTTAATGTAACATAAGTTCTCTAAAATACAGCGTTTGAAATAAAATCTAAGAGCTATTTTTTCCAACCTATTATTGTTGCGTCCTGGAATATTCGTGGCGGTAGAGTAATATATGGTTTAATGCCTTAGCGTTGTACGAAGATCCAGCACACAAGCAGATAAGAGAGTGGGTGTAGTGTTCATAAGAGACACGAAAGTTTTTACGTGAAAACCCCTGAAAATGGGGGAAAACTACAGGGCCTTACCTAATTTGAATAAATCCATTAGTATTTACAGTCGATTACAAATAAGGCCCTTCCGTGGGAGAAGGCCTTGGCTTGATGGTACAAATGTACATCATATACAACGCATTACATGGTGGGAGTACAATATAGACATGTTTGTTTGGCTGATTAGGATAGAGGTCCGAAAGACCGGTGTCTATTGATGGAGGTCAGAAGGACCATAGTAAGTGACTGAGGTCGGAAGGACCATAGTAGGAAACATAGGTCGGAAGAAACATAGTCAGCAATAGAGGGAGAGGTCCGAAAGACTGTAGTTGGTAGGAGACTGGGATCAGAAAGACCGTTGTCTGGTGATGGAGGTCGGAAGGACCATAGTAGGCAACATATGTGAGAAGACCGTAGTCTGTAGGAGACGGGGGTTAGAAAGACCGTTGTAGTAGGGC
>NW_021319281.1:0-2936 GCF_001605985.2 Dendrobium catenatum | reverse complement strand
CGCTCTTTTTTAAATTATTTTTTGATCGCGCTCCTTAAACTTATAATCGCATAAAAGATGCTCCTGTTTATAATTTGCCCTTGTATCAATATTTTAACACTCGGTGTATCATGATAACGTACATTAATTAAAAAAATATTCGTAAACCAACTTTCTAATTTTTTTACTGAGTTACATATTTAGAAATTTAAATTTTATAAATATAAAATTTCTTATAGAGTAGGATGCATTATTTAAATATTGACACTGTGACAACTGTAACGCATGGTCAAATAGAACTTTCCTCCTACTATCTGCGTTGTTTTTACCCGAACAAAAGGTGGGACCCAAATAACGCGCCGTAAAATTGTGGGACCCGCTCTTCCTCGTTACTGCTCTTCCCCGTTACTGCTCTTCCCTAACACCTTCCGACTTCCCGCGCTTCACACGAGCGGCATTTTGTCTATTTCTTTCTTATTTCTTCATCTAAATAAATATTATCCAATTAATAATTTAAAAAAAAAACATATACACTTTTTTTCCTCATTAATAATATTACGCGTATCTCCTTCCCACTATTTATATCCCCTCTCATCAAACTTTCTCCTCACAAATTCCAATCCCTAACGCATCCTCTCTCTCTCTCTCTCTCTCTCTCTCTCTCTCTCTATGTTTTCTTGCCACAGGTCAGCGATGGCGAAGACGACCACTCTCTTTATATTCTTCGCTCTCATTCTCTCTGCATCTCTATCATATGCAGCCAGACCTAACCCAGCGGAAAAGAACACCTATGCTGTGGTGAGTTAATTTCTTCTTCTTCTTCTTCTTCTTCTCTCTCTCTCTCTCTCTCCTCCTCATCTCTCTCTATTCAATTTTTTTGCATATTTTAAGTGTTTTTCTTTTAATTTTATGATTAGGCTGATGTTGGCGAGCCGGAGGAGGAGGTCAGCTGTGAAGGTGTTGGGAAGGAGGAGTGCTTGATGAGGAGGACTCTTGCTGCTCATATTGATTACATTTACACACAAGAGAAGCCTTGATGTGGCTTAGTTTATAAGTATTTATGACATATTGTTGGTATGATCATTTGCATCATATAATCACTTATGTGATATGAATTTATAATAATGATATTGCTGGTATAAATGTATTGTGAATTTAATCATTTTTGCAGATATATGATAGTTTTTTTTTTTGGGAAATATTTTTTTATTATTATTATCAATTTAAATTGTGCCAAATGTCATTTGAAGTGGAATGAGTAAACAAATCCATTTATTTAAAATTTTGAAATTGTGGAATGAGTAAACAAATCCATTTATTTAAAAATTTGAAATTGATTTTGTAGATTGTTAGATTATCTTGATCTGATTTACTGAAATAGAAAATAACGTTTGTTGTTGACTTAATTTAGGATAACTTTCTTACTGCTTTGTAAAATTGTTATTGAAAAAAATTAAAGTGATAATAGAAAATAGCTTTATGATAATTTTTTTTAAATAGTGAGAAATAACAGTCAAATGGAAACTATAGTTACAATTTGAAAAGTATAGCAGTAAAATAGCAATCTTACCCAACGAGGCTTAGGGTGGTTGGTGGGCTAGCACTGTTGGGTATCCCCATCCCGGGTTCGAATCCCCTCTACTACAGCCTCGTCTCTTCAGTGGGGCAAAGCAAGTGTGGGTCCGATGTCAGTGGGTGGCCTCGCTAGATTTTATCGTTGGATTAGTTACGCCGCCAAGCGCTCCCTCTGGATTCCAACTACAAATATTAGACTCAATAACTCTTACATTTATGTTATAAACATTTATAAAAAAAACTTTTATTTTTCCTATTTTTTATTTTAAATTTTTTATAAATATCTTCATCATTTTTATTAATTAGTCTTCTATATAAATGTAAGAAAATTATATTACAAATGTAATAAAAAACTCTACCGCCGCGTATATTCTAGCACGCAACAATAATATAAAATTTAATTTTTTTTTTCAATCATCTCCTCAAAATAAATTAATTAAAACAAATTGTAATTATAAATTTAATCGGAATATTTGATTTAAATTTTCTAGGTGAAAAAACTAAATATTGTAAGTAAATATTATAGAGGAAAATTAGGTCAAGTTATTATAATTTATTAATTTAAACTATACAGTTTTAAGAAGAGCATTTTGATATTTTGAATCAAAATCAAAAATACCTTTATCAATTTCTCTCAAGGTGAGCAGAGGTAGAACTAGTCTTAATTTGGGAGGACAAATTTATAAATAACACCTCTACATAATCACATGTATTAAAAAATGATCAATCGAGATAAATAAGGATTATTTAATAATTTCAAAATATTAAAATCAACCATTACACTTTAAAATAATCATATTAAACTGTGGAGCATAAATAACATTTTATAATAAAGAATACTTCATGCATATCAAACAAATCAAAGTCATTTTTTTCATGCTAATTTGAGCCTGATTTAACTTTTTTTGGTCTCCAAAATTGATTGAATCTAATGCAAATGCAAATTCATATATATAATTGTCTTGAACCTTTTTTTTAAAAAAAAATTTAATCGCTCTCTAAATATAGAAGGCTTTTGACTCTCTATTTGAATTGAAAAATCATCAAATAGATTTTCATCCTCACATCAAAAGTGAAGATCAAATTGGTATGAACCTCTACAACGAATATAGTATAACGTCACTCAAGAGTAAAACTACAGTAAGAAAATAAGCTTTTTTTTTGTAAGAATTCAAAGCAAAAGGTTAAGAAACTGGTATGAGAAATTAACCTTTTATTTAAGTTGTAAATGGGCTTTTGCAGACGGCATAAATGCAAAACTGAAAATACCATAATAGTTTTCATCTTACTTTTTGCAGATAGCAGAAAAAGAGAACCCAAAAGAGTGCACAAAAAATAAAAAAAACAAATGTTACTTGGAAAACGGTAAGGATAAAGGGAAG
>NW_021319280.1:6521-14945 GCF_001605985.2 Dendrobium catenatum | reverse complement strand
AATAATTATATAAAATTATCTTCATATTTAATAAATAATTATCTACATTTTTTAATAAATAAATCTTATTTCTATAATTATTCTATCAAATTAGCTGTTTGCCGTTATTATTAAAGAGATACTTTAATCCAACGATTGTAATGGTTTTTAAGTCAACGAAGACCGCATTACACAATTTTTTTTTTAAATGAGAACATAGCGTGGAGACCAAGTCGAGTGAGTCATAAGCTTAAGAAGCAGTGGAATCCCGCGCTATTATGAAGGAACAATTATTACGTCCTCTGACCGGCGTAGAAGAACGCCCGGCCGGAGGTCAAATCGCACCAAAAAATGAGAAATACCGAGCAAATACCGAGCAATACCAAACAATAACGAGGAATATCATCACGTGAAGACCCAATACCAAGCTATACCGAGCTATACCGAGCAATAACGAGTTATACAAAAGTTGTACCGAGTTTTCCTAGAAAAAACTCGGTACAACTCGGTATTGCTCGGTATAGCTCGGTATAACTCGGTATTGGTCTTCACAGAGGGGTATCCCTAGTTATTATCAAATAATACCTAGCAATATCGGGCAAATACCGAGTTTTTTGGCGGGATTTTGCCTCCGACCGGAAATTCCTCTACGTCCTTACACCGGACCTAATAAAAGTTCATTATGAAGAGTTCGCAGCTTGTGGAGGCGAAGGAAATAGCACAAGCGGCAGAGCGTCATAGTAGAAGCATAGGTTGCTCCTGTGGCCAAACCTACTTAGCCTTCACCAGCTGTTTAGGTCTTTTTTCTTTGGCTGAATGTGACATAAGAGTTTAAAGTAATTTTTTATAAGAGAAGTAAGAGCTGAAGGTACAAACTATAATTATTTAATCACGATTTTTACTACATGTAATATATTCATTTAAAAACTTGTTACATAATTTATTGGTCAATTTTTTATGTGTTGCATTCATTTTAAAGTAAATTTAAGTGTGGAGGATCAGTTTACATAAGAAAGTTAGCTTTATCTTTATAAAAAATAAAACATAATAATTCCACGATTAAACATGCAAGAATAAACTTTAGGCTTTGTTCGCAATAGATTTATTACTAATTTTCACAATAACTTTCTTATACAAAATTTTACTTTGGCTACAATATCATATCACAAACCCAAACAGAGACCGCCCCCAAATTGCTTGCTTTCCCTCAACCCAAACAACCTGCTTTTGTATGGGGCTGATATTATGCATGAATTTCACAAAAGCACTTGCTCAAGTGCTTGGCGCTTGCTGTTGTATGGGGGAAAGATTTTGAGGAATGTGGTTAGATGGAAAATTGGCAAAGGTAATAGTATCAGTGTTTTATATGATACTTGGTTATTTGATAAATGTATAAACCGGTGGCCTACCTTTGTGGATTGTGTGTACCTTGAAAATGCTAATATCAATGAGCTCCTTTTAAGCAATGGGGAATGGAATTATGCAAAGCTACAAAGGGCATTTCATCAGGAATTGATTTCTCTGATTATTCAAATCAGTTTTGATCAGGAGAGTGAGGATAGCATTGAATTGATAAATTGGTGTTCTGGGAAGACAGTTTCAGCTCTTGCTTTTGAATCCATTACTTCCTACAGGCTGAATGAAGAGGAAAATAGATTCTCTAATTGGATAATGGAGTTAAAACTGAATAAAAAAGTTGAATTATTCTGGTGGAGGCTTGGCAAGAGAGCTATTCCAACTAATCTGTTTTTGAAGAACCGAAACTTATCTGATTTTGTAAACTGTGTTAGGGGCTGTAATTCCATTGAATCTTATGAGCATATTATGGTTCATTGTAAATATATGGTTGAGGTGATTATGAAAATCCGTGAATGGGGTATTCACATACCAATTTTCCACTCTTTGAACAACTGTTTACAGAGCTTGGAGACTATCTCTATGCAGAATGGGGTATTCACATACCAATTTTCCACTCTTTGAACAACTGTTTACAGAGCTTGGAGACTATCTCTATGCAGAATTCCGGTATTGTGAGATTATATTGCACAGTTGTATATTTGTCCTGGAGAAATAGAAATGAAGTCAAACATCAAAAACCTGCTTTGCCGTGCTCTGTAGTAGCGTCCAATGCTCTTTATTTGGCTACTTCTAACTCTAATCCTTTTCTTCTAAGTTGGGGCACTAATCTCCTTAGGGAGTCCCATGATTCTTGGTGCCCTCCTCCAAAAGATTGGATTACAATCAATGTGGATGCTTCTTTACTTACATCCAATCTAGCGGGGATTGGTGGCATTTTTAGGGACTTCAAGGGCAAATTTATCAGTGCTTTTGGGAAGAAGAAAATTCATTGGGATATAGCTCAACTTGAGCTAGATGCTGTGCTTGCGGTTAGAGAATTTATTTGTAACTGGATGCTAGAATGCAAAGGAATCATTGTTGAAAGTGATAATGTAAATATTATCAAATTCATTCAAGACTCTTTGAAGAAGAAGAATAATTGGATCACGGATAGGTGGCCATATAAGGATCCGGGCTGGTTCAATGACTTCAATAAGGTAATTTTCCATTATGTTTCTAGGAATTGTAATAAGGTAGCTAATTGTTGTGCTACCTTAGCTTTGAACAATAGCTTTTATTTTGATAGGTTTTCTTTGGAAAGCATTCCGGCCTTGTTATGGAAACTTATCAAGGAGGAATGTGATCCTTTTATTACTTGTAATTAGATTTCTTTTGACTCTTAATGCATTAATTTGCTTTTGTCAAAAAAAAAAAAAAAACAACCTGCTTTGGTTTCCCTTTTGCTCCTCTCTCGCAACCTCGAGCACGAGTTTCGTTTTCTCTTTCGCTCCTCTCTCGTCATGTTATTTGCATTCTTAAGTTTAATCTTATAGCTCCTCTTGGCTCTGGTAATGAGACGAAAAATAAAATTATTTTAATGTATTATAACATTCCAAATGAGATGAACAATAAAACTATTCCTCTTGGCTCCGATAATGAGGGATTGTTGACCTCACTTTTATGTGATGTTAAAAAAATTAAATTCAATTCAAATTTAGATTAAATCAAAAATCAATTACAAATCTCCTCAAGTAGTGGTCACCTCCTGACTACCACTTGATCCCTTCTACCCAATCACTAATTATCACCTAAATAATTGTAATTGATGTGGGCAAATCAAATTCAATCAACCAAACCCAAAATCAAGATCAAATCCAAAATCTCAAATCAAAAGCCAATACCAAAAGCCTATGTCCTATAGCCCTATTTTGGCCATTTTTTAATGAACTCAAAATCAAATCAAATGATCTTAAATTCATAGTCTTCCAGTTGCATATTGATTAGACATGTCTCTAGGTAAACCATTCAAATTTGAGGGCATTCTGAGCCATCTAACCCCTAAAATAGAATTGATTTCCAAAGGCTGAAAAACCTTTAAAGTATTTATGGCCCATGCCACTAGACCTTGCATCTTATAGAAATTGGCCATGGGAACCTACCAAAACCCTTGAACATATCCATGACATTTGTTTTGACATGTTAAATATAAAACTAAACTTTTGGTGGACCTTGGTTGACAATGGTTGACCATGGGCGCACTAAACCACAAAATTCTTAAAGGAAAATCAATCTTTCCTCTAAACCTCAACATGGCTTATTTAAACCAACCTTACAAAACTATTCCAAAGCATTATAAATATCATTTGGGTTGCATTGAATTTAAAGGGCCCAATCATGCATTTCATGCAAAGAGACATCACAATTGCATGGGACCATCTCTATTGGGTTTAAAATATCATTCTAAACTTGTTGGACCTATCCCCAACCCATTATTTGACATGGTAAACCAAGTCAACCATGGTTAACCAAATCAACCATACACTTAGCCAAATTCAAATTCAATACTCCAAGTGCTTCCATACCAAATCAAACTCCCAAGATTATCCCATTCCATGCTCCATGCACATCTAACATTATCATAAGTTAAACCCCATTGGTTTGACTTGGTCAGCCCATTTGATGTGGACAAAACTCATGCATGTAATCAATCTTTCATGCAAGCCTCAAACCCTTGACCTGAAACTTATTGGAATTCTTTCCTATAACATGCATGGCCTATCTGACACTTATCACAGTCACCATTAATTTGTTGAATAGTAACAAGTCAATAAAACCAAGAGATGGTTGAAAATGCGTCAAATGGTCAAATCATATAAAAGCTTCCATTTTCCTCCAAATTTCCATAATAATAATAATAATAATAATAATAATAATAATAAATGGCTTAGCTAAATAGGTAAAATGTGATCTCCTTCTCTCACATGAGCCCAACCATGTCACTTTCATCCAAGTAGCATTTCCCCTAGTTTTTACCCACCTAGGATAGTAGCAAGAATCTAATAAAGGCTCACAATCAATCTCAACCATCCAAACAAAAAGTTAGGGTTCAAAGTGGGAAAATGCATGAAATACCCTCATTACAATCAAAATCATTATTTCAGCTCCTCTAGCTCTGAAGTTCTCACATCTTGCTTCTCGAGAGCCTCCTCTATCTTTTCCAAGCTTGTCCCCACAATTCCATAACCTCCAAAGCCCCTATTAGTAAGGGGAGAGAGAAATATAGAGAAAAAAAGTAAATATTTGAAGCCATCTTTCAATCCATCTAGAACCAGCTCTTGGGGTCTTCTTTAAAGTTGATGAAAACTTTCCCATGAGAAAAATAAACCCAAGAACTCAGAAATCCATCCACTAGTTAGCAAGTTATTTACATTGCAATTTTAGATTTTAATTTGAAACTACTCCAAAATTTCAATACGTAAAGTCTCTAAACTTCAGACATTGAAATTTTAAGATGCAAGGAGCTTATGTTTCAAATTTTGTCAAATTTGGATGAGTATTTTTAAAGTTATGAGCAATTAAAAATTTTAGTTCAATTTGAACTGAATCGGCTTAGAACTCGTGATCGGACGAACCCTGATGCTACCACGTCACTCAAACCAAAACACGCAGGAATCCACAGGGCTCAATCGCGTAGTGTCTAGTCTGATTTGGCCTATGTGGCATGATCTTGCCTTCTGTTTCTCATGCTATCGATCCAACTACGGATCACATCTATTTATATGGTTAAGTCATCCTCGAGACTGTGATGTGTGGCCCACTACATATTAGATAGTGGTGGCAGTGGCAATCATTAGTCACATGTTCTTTTTTATTTTAAATTGATTTAAAAATTAATTAAATGCTCATAAATTTTTAAAATTTATAAAACAACATACTTTTCCACCAAATTGAGTGATTTTGGATTCGTTGGAAAGGCTTTGATCCTTATTGTTGGAAGTAAGATTAATAATGTGATTTTTTTATGATAACAAAATATTATTGGTTTGGTGCTTTTATTGTTTTTCTTAATATGAATAGGATATTTCTTGTTATTTTTTGTGTGTACTAATATTTCAGAGAATCCATTTATAACTCAGACTACTAAAGACTTCAAGACAAGGATAGAATAGGATGTCATGCAATAGAGTCTGAATATTTTATTTATTTATTCTTGAGTATAAATAAGAGTGATTATAATTGGGTAACTGTGCATACACACATAGGGGGAGTGTTGTAAATTTTTTTTAAGTTTGATCGTACTGTAAGATATTCAATCATACTATATAATTTAACAGTTTTTTCTCTAAAATGCAATTAAAAAAATCAAGTCTTAAAATTTTTTTGAATTATTTATATTGTACGATCTCATGTCATATAAATGACTAATAGTGTATCAAATCAAGTTTGTATAAGGTCATATCATACGAATATATATATTTTTGAATTGATTGTAATGTATGATCTCAATTCATATAGATGAAAAATAGTGTACAAAATTAGGTTCGTACAAGAATGTACCATACGAAGTATTTCATTTTTTGAACTATTTGTAATGTACAAACTCAATTTGTACAGATGATTGACATAGTACAAAAATCATTTCATCTTATATCGTACCATATGAAGTAGTTCATTTTTGAACTATTTGCACAATACAATCTCAGTTCGTATAGATGACTGATAGTGTACAAAACTAAGTTCATCCAAGTTTTAACCAAATAAAGCCCTGGTTTTTTTAACTGATCCTACAATATGATCTATGATTATACAATACAAGCAAAAGTCGATTAACTTGCAATTTTCAATTTTGGATGGGTTTTCATATAGTTTCTATATAAGGAGTCCTAAAATTTGTCATCCTATTCTTTGGTACAAAATTCTTCTAAGAGGGACCATAGAGAGTGTGTTTGGGAGAGTTTTTTGAGAGTAAAGAGCGAGAGATCTAGTGAAGGGAAATTTGATGGAGTCACAAGGTTGCCCAAAGTGAGGATCTCTTTATTTTCTTCAAGTTTGTGCCAATCTTCTTTAGACTCTAAAAAAAAATTCTCAACATTAGATCAAGGTACCCTACCTTCACCAAGAGGGTGAAAAAGGACGTGTTGGTACTCTTCCTTCACTAGGAGTGTGAAAAAGGATTTCACGGTACACTTCCATCACTTGGAGAGAATAAAAAAGCCTCGATATTCTGCCGCACTGGGTTGGTGGAAGAAAGTTAGTAAGGGCTTCTTCGCTATACTGTGGAGGCTAAAGGAGAATCACTACTGGTATAGTGCAATACTTGAAGAAGTAGTCTCTAGGGAGTGATTGTCGTCATGTTTGACTCAACCACTATAAAATCTGGTGTTTTCTTTTGTTATTTATCTTTCTTGCATTTTTATTTTCCATGCTTTAGATTTCTATGGTAAAAAAATCCTGTGATACTTGTTTCATTAAAAACATCTACTTATTTCAGGATTAGTGATTTTGAATTTTATAAAAAGGTTTTCAAATTATCAAAGTTGTCTAAATTTTAAGATAACCAATTCACCCCCATCTTGGTTAGCCTTGGGACAACTCTAAGAGGTCTAATACCCTCACAAACTAACAAGTGGTATCAGAGCTTATTTTCATAAGTAAAGTTTAGACTACTTTTTGAAACATGATCATGGATATTTTTGGAAACAAAAATATTCCTAAAGGATATTCAGTCACTAGACCACCCTTATTCGATTACATTCCTTTGAATTTTTGGAAAATTCGTATATCTACTTTTCTATAATCACTTAACCATCGGATGTGGATATTAGTACAAGATGTTTACACTAGACCTACTAAACTTGTTGATGGCATTAGAATTGAAACATCATTCACTGATTAGGTATTAAAAGAATAAAAATTAACATAATTAAATGTAAAATATTTGAATAGTTTTTTCTGTGCTTTAAAGTTTGAGGATTACATGCGTATTTTTACGTTTAAAAATAGAAAAAAAAATTGGGATAGTTTTTGCATAACTTACAAAGGAAAAAATGAGGTCAAGCAATTTAGGTTGAGCATTTTATTACATTACTATGAATAATTTCGCATGAAATCAAACGAGTCAATTTTTGATATGTATACAAGATTTACTTAGATCATTACCTCATTGTATACTTTAGGTAAAGAACTTACAAACTCATAGAAGGTTAATAAAGTATTATGTTATTTACCTACTGCTTATAATACAAAGATAATTGACATAATTGAGTCTAAAGACTTGAATATATATTATATTGATAATCTTCTTCGTTCACTAATTACTTAAGAGGAAGGAGTGAATCAAAGATAAATTAATGCAAGTGACAAGCGGAAAAAAAATTAGCCTTGAAAGTTGAGGATTTAGAGAGTGACCAGTCAATACCTTAGGATGAATAAGATATTGGATTAATGATAAGACAATTCAAAAGTTTCCTTAAGAGAAAGAAATATAGACGTCGGCATTGGAACAAAGATAGGTTCAATAAGAATACAAAGATTTCTAATGAAATCATTTGTTATGAATTCAGAAAGCCTAGACATAAAATTTGAATGCCTAAATCTCAAAGCTAATTCTAACAAGGATAAAGTTGAGGAGAAAACAAACATTAATAAGGGAAAGATAAGAATGCAAAGAGCTGACTCAGTTTCAGATTCCTCAAAAAATAAGGTAGAAGAGGAGGTTACAAATTTATGCTTAATGGCAGACAAATTTGATCATTCAGTCAAGAGAATGTATCTAACCTATATTATGATGAATTATTTGAAGTTTATAAGAAAATTCATAATACATATTGGAAACTAAAAAATTTGCATGCTAATCAAAATTTTGAGTATCTAATTCTATAAAAAGAAAATGAAAATTTGAGGAATGGTCATGCAAACATAGATAGCAATCACATGGCTTTGATAGATGAATTTAATGATTTAAATAAGAACCATGATTTATTGAAAACATCTTATAATGAACTTGAAAATGATTTTAAGGTATTTATAGCTTAATCAAATCAAAGAGAACATGATTTGAAAATTAAAAATTTAATTTTGGAAAATGCAAATTCATATTTATAGGAA
>NW_021319280.1:0-6421 GCF_001605985.2 Dendrobium catenatum | reverse complement strand
GGAGTCAAAGTAAAATTTTGTATAAGAAAGTTATTGTGAAAATTAGTAAGAAATCTATTGCGAACAAAGCCTAAAGCTTATTCTTGCATGTTAAATCATGGATTTATTATGTTTTATTTTTATAAAAATAAAGCTAATTTTCTTATGTAAATTGATCCTCCACACTTAAATTTGCTTTAAAATGAGTGCAACACATAAAAATTAGACCAATAAATTATGTAACAATCTTTTAATGAATATATTATATGTAGTAAAAATCATGATTAAATAATTATAGTTTGTACCTTCAGCTCTTATTTTTCTTATAAAAATTACTTTAAGCTCTTATATCACGTGCAGCCAAATTAAAAAGACCTCCTAAACAGCTGGTGAAGGCTAAGTAGGTTCAGCCACGAGAGCAACCTAGGCTTCTACTCTGATGCTCTGCCGCTTGTGCTATTTCCTTCGCCTCCACAAGCTGCAAACTCTTCGTAGTAGCGCCGGATTCCACTGCTTCTTAAGCTTATGGCGCACTCGAATTAGTCTCCAAGCTGAACTTTTATTCGGTCTGGTGAACGTACGCTCCTCTACGTTCGACCACCAATGTTTTAGCGCCACGTAGCATGAAGAAAAGTCGCCGACCCGACCCGCTATTTTTTGGGTTCGCGCACGTGTGTTTTTTTAAATCCTTGACGAGCCGAAAAACTTCCCATCACCTTTTGGATATATTTCTAATACTTAGTAATACCGAGCAAATACCGAGTTGTACCTTGTTTTTTCTAGCAATACCGAGCAAATCCCTACCAATACCGAGCAATTCCTGAGCAAATACTGAGTTGTACCGTGTTTTTCTTGCAATACCGAGCAAATACCTAGCAATACCGAGCAAATCCCTAGCAATACCGAGCAAATACCAAGTTGTAGAAAAACTCGGTACAACTCGGTATTTGCATGGTTTTGGTCTTCATAGAGCGGTATTTCTCGTTTTTGCAAAGCAATACCGAGCAAATACCAATCAATACCGAGAAAATCGCGAACATAGCATTCCCGGGTTCAGCTACGCGTCAAGTTGTCGGGCCGCGCGGTAAAGAGTAAGAGCACGTGGCGACATGTTATTGGCGGCCGAACGTAGCTCTACGTCCGTTCAGAGGACGTAATAATTGTTCCTCCAAGCTACCACTGATCAACGACAATAATAAAAAATGTAGATAGTTATTTTTTAAATATGAAGATAATTTTATATAAATATTTTATAAGAACAATAATAATTAAGTTTTCCCTTAAAATCATAGTTTATGTAGAAAAAAATTATTTAATTATTCATACACATATAATATTTTCTTAAAGTGGTTTATTTTCTATTAATTTTGAGAACTTTTTGGGTCAAATTATATAACTAATTAAAATTAAGTGGAAATTTTTTTTTCTCATTCAATTTATTTTAATATAGATGCAATATAAAGATTTATTGATTATTAGTGAATTATATTTGTTTTAAATTAAATTTAATGAGTAAAATATTTTTCCTGAAAAAATTCAAATCGTAGACCTACCTTAAAATGTCTGCATTAATGGGAAGGATGCTGCGATTGCCACTTAAGTATTCGAAGTGTTTTTCAAAAAATATATGTATATATTAGAAGAGGTGAATAAGTAATTTACTTTAAAATAAATATAAATATAATAAGAAATATTTAGATACCAAAAAAATATTTTAATTATGAAAAGCGATATGATCAGAAGAAATATGAAGATTTAAAATTTTAAATATAAAAGTAGTTCTACAGCTTTTTTTTTATTTGGTGCTACTATTATTTATATATTTTTAGTAGTTAAAAACCGAAAGGGCGTTTATTGTTGAATATTTGCATATGGATAGTTTGACTTCTTATTGCTAACTTTGAGACTTGAAAGCAAGGATTAAGTGGTCTTATTTTATGCTAAGGTTTAATTGAGTAACGTATTGAAATTTATTGTTCTGATATTAAATTTGAATTCCATCATCATCGATTTTATATTAGAAATTTGAGTTTATTAGTTTAATAGCACATGTATCAAATACATATTGATAAGATTTAAAAAAGTACTAAAAATTTATAAAATTAATTTCAATCCCTCATACTAGTTTAATAAACAGGTCAAAATCTCGAACTTGATTCGAGTCAGATCCACTGACCTGTTTAGATTAAAAATAATTTAATTTTAATTTGACAAATTATGACAAAGCTCCTCAGCGACTATGAGTTCTCAAGGCTGCAACACGAGATGACAATGTTGGCAATTCGAGGGAGCATAGCGAAGTCAACGAAGGAAGGGAGCTCAATTTTGATTTCTAAGAACTACGCATTGAGCCCTAACCCTACAAATTGAACTACAAATAGGGTTGGAGAGGTTGGTGGTAGACTTGAGCTTGACCCGATATTCAAATCGGGTTAAAAATGTGTACCCAAATCCAATTTGTTTAGTAAATATTTAAAATAAGAGTATATTTATAATATTAAAAATAGACTATATTTATAATATTTCATATCATAAGAATTTTAAAATTAAGTATAAATTAAATTTTGTATACGAGATAATTTAATTTTTAATATAACTAATAGTTAAATTGTAAAGTAACCCATAGAATTTCAAGGAAAACTTAAAAGATTAGAATGAATGAGAGATAATAAGAAGGTTGAATACAATTTTCAATGTAAAATAAAAATATTACACATCATGCTAATAATTTGAATAGTAAAATTATTCATATAATGTTTTTAAATATATTAATTAAATAAAAAAAAATTATTTTATGCATTCTCTAATTTAATCTTTTTGATATTACGTGATATTTTGTGCTTCAAAAAGCTAGATTATTTTCCTTTTTATATTATTTTATCTTAAATCTGAATGTAAAATATTCTTCTCATATTCATTTAAGCATTTCAATGATTTTTATTATCAGCCGTGTCTAATTCTTCCTGCTAGCATATAACGATTAAATTTTGTTGTTACTTGCTTAGATGTATGATATTTTTTAATTAATCTAATTTAAGAAAATGAAAAATATAATAAAATATTTACTTTTATATTGTAATTTATTTTTACTAAAAAGAATCATTGTCTTCTATTTATACCAAGTTTAAGTTTATTATAATAGAAGTTTGATACACAACCTAAAATGCTTGATTCGGCAATGAATCTCGATGCACATTTGAAAATTAACATACGTGGCCCTTTTGGACTTTTGATTCTAGTAAACTTATAGTAAATACTGAGCGGCTCAACGTGGAAAACATAAAAAAAAATAAATAAAAAATAGTTTCCTCTGTGCCCATTGAGCCCAAATCATAATTTGAAGAACAGTTTTGGAAACTTTAAATTACAAATTGGATGACCAATGATCTATGAATATGACTGCTTAATAATCGAATCAAGCAGCTTGATTCAACAAATCCATCGAGCCATGTTCTCATTTGATTTCAATATTTTTTTCACGCATAAATCGTTCTGCGTCACACATAATCTTGATCGAGAGAAATAATATAGGCCATATGATGGAGTGCTCTAGACTTGGTCCTGATCTTCTTCATATTTATGTGATAAATGAATCTCCCAAAACTTAATAAATAGACTACCACACTCCTCTAACATGAACATTTGGCTAAGGTGATTTAGAAAAGTTCTGAAGCTTAATTATACCAGACATGTACATAACTGCTACCATAGCTGGAACCTCCCCTTCCTACAATCAACGTTGAACCTCTGCATGGCCAAGAATACAGTCATACTTTCTTCCTGACTACTACAAAACCTCTGACCAATAACCATCATATCTATGACCAATGCCATCGGAACCTCTGTCAGACCGTCTCTAGACCTCCATACTGAACCACTGTCAAACGTTTGGCTGACACACTTGAAATTTCCTACCCAGCTCACTAAACCCACTAGTTGGCCACCGTTGCTATTGGATCTGCTGCTGGCAACATGCCAACATTACTTCCATCGTAATTTCCTTGCTTTCCAACGCTTGATTGCACTAGTCAACTACACTCCATCAAACTCACAACTATCCTGATTGGACTCTTCATATTTTTAAGCCTTCCCCCACTATTATAATTTCAACGTTTTTCCCAAGATAACATTTATATCTCACAATTACATAGTGAATTCTTCAATTGGGTAGTCTCATGCTTTTTTCCCTTTCTAATTTAATTGTAAAAAATCTTTAATATTTCAAAAGCTCTTTCATTTATTTCTTGTGTGCTTAGAACATATTGGTTGCACCGCTAAAGACATAAATTATTCTCTTTTGCACCCAAATGAATCTTTGGTAAGCCCAATAATAGTTTTTGTTCCATCTATGGGAAACCAATCCTACCAAATCACAAACAAAATAGACACTCGCTTAATGGTCAATAAGGAAAATATAACCAACATTAACAAAGCCTTCCCATTCAAACTCGCACTAATTCTAAGGTTGCAAATGTGAATAAGGACCCATTTCACAAAAATAGAACTTGACCCATTCACAAAATACGAAAGAATAATCATAACAAAAATCCCTTAAATTTTGAAGGGTGTCCAGCAGTTAGGACACTGCAACAAACACGTGATCCACACCCTTAAAGATCAATCACTTGTAAGGGGTATTCAACTTGAAAATACATGCCACAAAACTCCCATGTCCTTGGTCTGGGGTTCCTTCTCTGCTACATCAAGACATGCAAAACCTCAATTAACAACGACTAGCTTCTACAATCCCTTCTTGCATTGTCTCCAGGCTCCATGTTTCCTCAAGCTATCATCGATGCTTTGCCTTCCTCACATTGTTGAAAACCCTATAATTGGCCTACAATGATAAACTCGATAATTGGTTTTAAAAAGCATTCTTTCTTAAGAGGATGGAAACAACTCACTCATCACCATGAATTTCCGGGGTCCTTCTCCTTAACTAATGCATCTTATTAACACCCCATTCCAATGGGTTTTCAAATTACTAAATATAGATTCTTATTATGGGTCATTTCTTCTATCAGTCCTTGTAAGGCCACTTTACAATAACCAATCCTCATCATATAAGGTCATATTTCTAAGAATATAATAAATAAGTTCAATTTCTAAGAATCAATCTCAATTCATATATCACAAGTTGTTGTCTTTAATATAGAATCATCACTTCAATGTCCATCAGATATAACATTAAATATCATTATCTCCTTATGCCTCCCCTTTTTCATATCATTTACGGATAACACAATAATACTTATTTAAAAGTAATGTTTATCATACACCCTCCGTACAAGATAAGTATGTGCCAATTTTGAATGAAGCAATCATTTTAGCAAGTATTTCTTAGCTTTTACACAAGTTTCACATCATATAAATATAATAGAAAATATTATGTACAGTTAATGTAGTCAACATATGCCAAAAATGCTTATTTCAATAAATGATAGTAAAAGTATGCATGTTCGTGCATCCATATCTAGATATAGTAATATTTTCTTTATGATCATTTATAATTACTATTATATTATCAATTTTAATTAAAATGATATACAATCAAATAACT
Source organism: Dendrobium catenatum (assembly GCF_001605985.2). Lineage (NCBI taxonomy): Eukaryota > Viridiplantae > Streptophyta > Magnoliopsida > Asparagales > Orchidaceae > Dendrobium > Dendrobium catenatum. The sequence goes on along the minus strand of NW_021319280.1, from coordinate 882 downwards.
CCTCTTGTGAAACATCAAACAATAACCAATAAATTACCTTTAGCTAATGGATAATCTCATTAGAAATTAAAAATTTATATGGTGAAAAATTTGTTAAAACGAGAGACATTGCAATTTTTTTGACCATTTTTAAGACATATATGAGAAATAAAAATCATTAAAATAGAAATTAAGAATTCAAAATGTATCTGTCATGATCATAACACTTTTCCCAACTGGAGTGACAAAAAAATGACCTGAGATTGAACTTTCTCTTTCTTCCTCTCTCTCTCTCTCTCTCTCTCCTCTTCATCTCTCTCTCTCTCTCGTCTCTCTCTCTCTCATTCCTCTCCTATTTCTCTCCCAGCCAAAGCACAAGGGAATGAGGAGGAATGGCAAAGACCCTAATTGTTAATGGAAATGTATTTTATTTTTTTTAATAAAAAAAAGTTGCAGACACCTTTCACTGTTTTTAATTAATTTCCTAAAAACCATAAAAGGCTCAACATTGGGTAGCCATCCTTATCGGTGCTAACATGCTCATTACAAAAAAGGGAATTTAGGAAAATAACATTTGGATAATTACAATCTACCTACCTAGAAAAATTTTGACGCTTGATTTTCTCGAAAAAACGGACCCTTAAGAAAAAAACAAATAACTAATCAGTAATTACCCTCAATAATTAATATATTAATCATCAAATAAAATCATATAGGCCATTTAATTACACATGTATATTGTCAATTAATCAAACATGTTGCGTGTTTATGGTAATGTAAATTAAAATCGAATAAATAGATTTTATAAATTAGATTCAGGATAAGAGAAATATACAGTGAACCTTTCAGGAGAATCTTCTCAACTTTCTACTGAACTCATATTATATACTCTTGACTAATACT